>NW_027361965.1:0-7500 GCF_039654945.1 Dendrobates tinctorius
ATACAGCTATATACAGACATACACACACACTACGTATATATACTCATATACAGCTATATACAGACATATACACACACTACGTATATATACTCATATACAGGTATATACAGACATATACACACACTACGTATATATACTCATATACAGCTATATACAGACATATACACACACTACGTATATATACTCATATACAGCTATATACAGACATATACACACACTACGTATATATACTCATATACAGGTATATACAGACATATACACACACTACGTATATATACTCATATACAGCTATATACAGACATACACACACTACGTATATATACTCATATACAGCTATATACAGACATATACACACACTACGTATATATACTCATATACAGGTATATACAGACATATACACACACTACGTATATATACTCATATACAGCTATATACAGACATATACACACACTACGTATATATACTCATATACAGCTATATACAGACATATACACACACTACGTATATATACTCATATACAGCTATATACAGACATATACACACACTACGTATATATACTCATATACAGCTATATACAGACATATACACACACTACGTATATATACTCATATACAGGTATATACAGACATATACACACACTACGTATATATACTCATATACAGCTATATACAGACATATACACACACTACGTATATATACTCATATACAGCTATATACAGACATATACACACACTACGTATATATACTCATATACAGCTATATACAGACATATACACACACTACGTATATATACTCATATACAGCTATATACAGACATACACACACTACGTATATATACTCATATACAGCTATATACAGACATATACACACTACGTATATATACTCATATACAGCTATATACAGACATATACACACACTACGTATATATACTCATATACAGCTATATACAGACATATACACACACTACGTATATATACTCATATACAGCTATATACAGACATATACACACTACGTATATATACTCATATACAGCTATATACAGACATATACACACACTACGTATATATACTCATATACAGCTATATACAGACATATACACACACTACGTATATATACTCATATACAGCTATATACAGACATATACACACACTACGTATATATACTCATATACAGCTATATACAGACATATACACACACTACGTATATATACTCATATACAGCTATATACAGACATATACACACACTACGTATATATACTCATATACAGCTATATACAGACATATACACACACTACGTATATATACTCATATACAGCTATATACAGACATATACACACACTACGTATATATACTCATATACAGCTATATACAGACATATACACACACTACGTATATATACTCATATACAGCTATATACAGACATATACACACACTACGTATATATACTCATATACAGCTATATACAGACATATACACACACTACGTATATATACTCATATACAGCTATATACAGACATATACACACACTACGTATATATACTCATATACAGGTATATACAGACATATACACACACTACGTATATATACTCATATACAGCTATATACAGACATATACACACACTACGTATATATACTCATATACAGCTATATACAGACATATACACACACTACGTATATATACTCATATACAGCTATATACAGACATATACACACACTACGTATATATACTCATATACAGCTATATACAGACATATACACACACTACGTATATATACTCATATACAGGCTATATACAGACATATACACACACTACGTATATATACTCATATACAGCTATATACAGACATATACACACACTACGTATATATACTCATATACAGCTATATACAGACATATACACACACTACGTATATATACTCATATACAGCTATATACAGACATATACACACACTACGTATATATACTCATATACAGCTATATACAGACATATACACACACTACGTATATATACTCATATACAGCTATATACAGACATATACACACACTACGTATATATACTCATATACAGCTATATACAGACATATACACACACTACGTATATATACTCATATACAGCTATATACAGACATATACACACACTACGTATATATACTCATATACAGCTATATACAGACATATACACACACTACGTATATATACTCATATACAGGCTATATACAGACATATACACACACTACGTATATATACTCATATACAGCTATATACAGACATATACACACACTACGTATATATACTCATATACAGCTATATACAGACATATACACACTACGTATATATACTCATATACAGCTATATACAGACATATACACACACTACGTATATATACTCATATACAGCTATATACAGACATATACACACACTACGTATATATACTCATATACAGGTATATACAGACATATACACACACTACGTATATATACTCATATACAGCTATATACAGACATATACACACACTACGTATATATACTCATATACAGCTATATACAGACATATACACACACTACGTATATATACTCATATACAGCTATATACAGACATATACACACACTACGTATATATACTCATATACAGGTATATACAGACATATACACACTACGTATATATACTCATATACAGCTATATACAGACATATACACACACTACGTATATATACTCATATACAGCTATATACAGACATATACACACACTACGTATATATACTCATATACAGCTATATACAGACATATACACACACTACGTATATATACTCATATACAGCTATATACAGACATATACACACACTACGTATATATACTCATATACAGCTATATACAGACATATACACACACTACGTATATATACTCATATACAGCTATATACAGACATATACACACACTACGTATATATACTCATATACAGGTATATACAGACATATACACACACTACGTATATATACTCATATACAGCTATATACAGACATATACACACACTACGTATATATACTCATATACAGCTATATACAGACATATACACACACTACGTATATATACTCATATACAGCTATATACAGACATATACACACACTACGTATATATACTCATATACAGCTATATACAGACATATACACACACTACGTATATATACTCATATACAGGTATATACAGACATATACACACACTACGTATATATACTCATATACAGGTATATACAGACATATACACACACTACGTATATATACTCATATACAGGTATATACAGAGATATACACACACTACGTATATATACTCATATACAGGTATATACAGACATATACACACACTACGTATATATACTCATATACAGCTATATACAGACATATACACACACTACGTATATATACTCATATACAGCTATATACAGACATATACACACACTACGTATATATACTCATATACAGCTATATACAGACATATACACACACTACGTATATATACTCATATACAGCTATATACAGACATATACACACTACATATATATACTCATATACAGCTATATACAGACATATACACACACTACGTATATATACTCATATACAGGTATATACAGACATATACACACACTACGTATATATACTCATATACAGGTATATACAGACATATACACACACTACGTATATATACTCATATACAGCTATATACAGACATATACACACACTACGTATATATACTCATATACAGGTATATACAGACATATACACACACTACGTATATATACTCATATACAGCTATATACAGACATATACACACACTACGTATATATACTCATATACAGCTATATACAGACATATACACACACTACGTATATATACTCATATACAGCTGTATACAGACATATACACACACTACGTATATATACTCATATACAGCTATATACAGACATATACACACACTACATATATATACTCATATACAGCTGTATACAGACATATACACACACTACATATATATACTCATATACAGCTGTATACAGACATATACACACACTACGTATATATACTCATATACAGGTATATACAGACATATACACACACTACATATATATACTCATATACAGCTATATACAGACATATACACACACTACATATATATACTCATATACAGCTGTATACAGACATATACACACACTACGTATATATACTCATATACAGGTATATACAGACATATACACACACTACGTATATATACTCATATACAGGTATATACAGACATATACACACACTACGTATATATACTCATATACAGGTATATACAGACATATACACACTACGTATATATACTCATATACAGCTATATACAGACATATACACACACTACGTATATATACTCATATACAGCTGTATACAGACATATACACACACTACGTATATATACTCATATACAGCTATATACAGACATATACACACACTACATATATATACTCATATACAGCTATATACAGACATATACACACACTACGTATATATACTCATATACAGCTATATACAGACATATACACACACTACGTATATATACTCATATACAGCTATATACAGACATATACACACACTACATATATATACTCATATACAGCTGTATACAGACATATACACACACTACGTATATATACTCATATACAGCTGTATACAGACATATACACACACTACGTATATATACTCATATACAGCTATATACAGACATATACACACACTACATATATATACTCATATACAGCTGTATACAGACATATACACACACTACGTATATATACTCATATACAGGTATATACAGACATATATACACACTACATATATATACTCATATACAGCTGTATACAGACATATACACACACTACATATATATACTCATATACAGCTATATACAGACATATATACACACTACATATATATACTCATATACAGCTGTATACAGACATATACACACACTACGTATATATACTCATATACAGGTATATACAGACATATACACACACTACGTATATATACTCATATACAGCTATATACAGACATATACACACACTACGTATATATACTCATATACAGGTATATACAGACATATACACACACTACGTATATATACTCATATACAGCTATATACAGACATATACACACACTACATATATATACTCATATACAGCTGTATACAGACATATACACACACTACATATATATACTCATATACAGCTATATACAGACATATACACACACTACATATATATACTCATATACAGCTATATACAGACATATACACACACTACGTATATATACTCATATACAGGTATATACAGACATATACACACACTACATATATATACTCATATACAGGTATATACAGACATATACACACACTACATATATATACTCATATACAGGTATATACAGACATATACACACACTACATATATATACTCATATACAGCTATATACAGACATATACACACACTACATATATATACTCATATACAGGTATATACAGACATATACACACACTACATATATATACTCATATACAGCTATATACAGACATATACACACACTACATATATATACTCATATACAGCTGTATACAGACATATACACACACTACGTATATATACTCATATACAGGTATATACAGACATATACACACACTACGTATATATACTCATATACAGGTATATACAGACATATACACACACTACGTATATATACTCATATACAGGTATATACAGACATATACACACACTACGTATATATACTCATATACAGCTATATACAGACATATACACACACTACGTATATATACTCATATACAGGTATATACAGACATATACACACACTACATATATATACTCATATACAGGTATATACAGACATATACACACACTACATATATATACTCATATACAGGTATATACAGACATATACACACACTACATATATATACTCATATACAGCTATATACAGACATATACACACACTACATATATATACTCATATACAGCTGTATACAGACATATACACACACTACGTATATATACTCATATACAGGTATATACAGACATATACACACACTACGTATATATACTCATATACAGGTATATACAGACATATACACACACTACATATATATACTCATATACAGGTATATACAGACATATACACACACTACATATATATACTCATATACAGGTATATACAGACATATACACACACTACATATATATACTCATATACAGGTATATACAGACATATACACACACTACATATATATACTCATATACAGGTATATACAGACATATACACACACTACGTATATATACTCATATACAGGTATATACAGACATATACACACACTACATATATATACTCATATACAGGTATATACAGACATATACACACACTACATATATATACTCATATACAGGTATATACAGACATATACACACACTACATATATATACTCATATACAGCTATATACAGACATATACACACACTACATATATATACTCATATACAGCTGTATACAGACATATACACACACTACGTATATATACTCATATACAGGTATATACAGACATATACACACACTACATATATATACTCATATACAGGTATATACAGACATATACACACACTACATATATATACTCATATACAGGTATATACAGACATATACACACACTACGTATATATACTCATATACAGCTGTATACAGACATATACACACACTACGTATATATACTCATATACAGGTATATACAGACATATACACACACTACATATATATACTCATATACAGCTGTATACAGACATATACACACACTACGTATATATACTCATATACAGGTATATACAGACATATACACACACTACATATATATACTCATATACAGGTATATACAGACATATACACACACTACATATATATACTCATATACAGCTATATACAGACATATACACACACTACATATATATACTCATATACAGGGATATACAGACATATACACACACTACGTATATATACTCATATACAGCTGTATACAGACATATACACACACTACGTATATATACTCATATACAGGTATATACAGACATATACACACACTACGTATATATACTCATATACAGCTATATACAGACATATACACACACTACGTATATATACTCATATACAGGTATATACAGACATATACACACACTACGTATATATACTCATATACAGCTATATACAGACATATACACACACTACGTATATATACTCATATACAGCTATATACAGACATATATACACACTACGTATATATACTCATATACAGGTATATACAGACATATACACACACTACATATATATACTCATATACAGGGATATACAGACATATACACACACTACGTATATATACTCATATACAGCTGTATACAGACATATACACACACTACGTATATAT
>NW_027361966.1:0-270000 GCF_039654945.1 Dendrobates tinctorius
ATCATGCAGGATTGAAATTTTTGATGGTTTTTTACTCCTCTCAACAGCCCAAACAAGTTTCTAAAAGGATGAGTTTGCAACTACTTTACTTTTGGAGAAAATTCAAAACATTCATTATTCAATAGGGCCCAAAATATCAAAAACCAGCGGTTTGAATGAACACACATTTCTTGGTAGAATCGTGCAGGACTGAAATTTTTGATGTTTTTCTACTCCTCTCATGAGCCCAAACAAGTCTCTAAAATGATGAGTTTGCAACTACTTTACTTTTGGAGAAAATTCAAAACATTCATTATTCAATAGAGCCCAATAGCAAAAACCAGCATTTTGAATGAAGAATCACATTTCTTGGTAGAATCATGCAGGATTGAAATTTTTGATGGTTTTTTACTCCTCTCCACAGCCCAAACAAGTTTCTAAAAGGATGAGTTTGCAACTACTTTACTTTTGGAGAAAATTCAAAACATTCATTATTCAATACGGCCCAAACTATCAAAAACCAGCGGTTTGAATGAACACACATTTCTTGGTAGAATCATGCAGGACTGAAATTTTTGATGTTTTTCTACTCCTCTCATGAGCCCAAACAAGTCTCTAAAAGGATGAGTTTGCAACTACTTTACTTTTGGAGAAAATTCAAAACATTCATTATTCAATAGAGCCCAATAGCAAAAACCAGCGTTTTGAATGAAGAATCACATTTCATGGTAGAATCATGCAGGATTGAAATTTTTGATGGTTTTTTACTCCTCTCAACTGCCCAAACAAGTTTCTACAAGGATGAGTTTGCAACTACTTTACTTTTGGAGAAAATTCAAAACATTCATTATTCAATAGGGCCCAAACTATCAAAAACCAGCGGTTTCAATGAACACACATTTCTTGGTAGAATCATGCAGGACTGAAATTTTTGATGTTTTTCTACTCCTCTCATGAGCCCAAACAAGTTTCTAAAAGCATGAGTTTGCAACTACTTTACTTTTGGAGAAAATTCAAAACATTCATTATTCAATAGAGCCCAATAGCAAAAACCAGCGTTTTGAATGAAGAATCACATTTCTTGGTAGAATCATGCAGGATTGAAATTTGTGATGGTTTTTTACTCCTCTCAACAGCCCAAACAAGTTTCTAAAAGGATGAGTTTGCAACTACTTTACTTTTGGAGAAAATTCAAAACAATCTTTATTCAATAGGGCCCAAAATATCAAAAAACAGCGGTTTGAATGAATACACATTTCTTGGTAGAATCGTGCAGGACTGAAATTTTTGATGTTTTTCTACTCCTCTCATGAGCCCAAACAAGTCTCTAAAAGGATGAGTTTGCAACTACTTTACTTTTGGAGAAAATTCAAAACATTCATTATTCAATAGAGCCCAATAGCAAAAACCAGCGTTTTGAATGAAGAATCACATTTCTTGGTAGAATCATGCAGGATTGAAATTTTTGATGGTTTTTTACTCCTCTCAACAGCCCAAACAAGTTTCTAAGAGGATGAGTTTGCAACTACTTTACTTTTGGAGAAAATTCAAAACATTCATTATTCAATAGGGCCCAAACTATCAAAAACCAGCGGTTTCAATGAACACAAATTTCTTGGTAGAATCATGCAGGACTGACATTTTTGATGTTTTTCTACTCCTCTCATGAGCCCAAACAAGTCTCTAAAAGCATGAGTTTGCAACTACTTTACTTTTGGAGAAAATTCAAAACATTCATTATTCAATAGAGCCCAATAGCAAAAATCAGGTTTTGAATGAAGAATCACATTTCTTGGTAGAATCATGCAGGACTGAAATTTTTGATGTTTTCTACTCCTCTCATGAGCCCAATCAAGTCTCTAAAAGCATGAGTTTGCAACTATTTTACTTTTGGAGAAAATTCAAAACATTCATTATTCATTAGAGCCCAATAGCAAAAATCAGATTTTGAATGAAGAATCACATTTCTTGGTAGAATCATGCAGGATTGAAATTTTTGATGGTTTTTTACTACTCTCAACAGCCCAAACAAGTTTCTAAAAGGATGAGTTTGCAACTACTTTACTTTTGGAGAAAATTCAAAACATTGATTATTCAATAGGGCCCAAAATATCAAAAACCAGCGGTTTGAATGAACACACATTTCTTGGTAGAATCGTGCAGGACTGAAATTTTTGATGTTTTTCTACTCCTCTCAACAGCCCAAACAAGTCTCTAAAAGCATGAGTTTGCAACTACTTTACTTTTGGAGAAAATTCAAAACATTCATTATTCAATAGAGCCCAATAGCAAAAACCAGCGTTTTGAATGAAGAATCATATTTCTTGGTAGAATCATGCAGGATTGAAATTTTTGATGGTTTTTTACTCCTCTCAACAGCCCAAACAAGTTTCTAAAAGGATGAGTTTGCAACTACTTTACTTTTGGAGAAAATTCAAAACATTCATTATTCAATAGGGCCCAAACTATCAAAAACCAGCGGTTTCAATGAACACACATTTCTTGGTAGAATCATGCAGGACTGAAATTTTTGATGTTTTTCTACTCCTCTCATGAGCCCAAACAAGTCTCTAAAAGCATGAGTTTGCAACTACTTTACTTTTGGAGAAAATTCAAAACATCCATTATTCAATAAAGCCCAATAGCAAAAATCAGGTTTTGAATGAAGAATCACATTTCTTGGTAGAATCATGCAGGATTGAAATTTTTGATGGTTTTTTACTCCTCTCAACAGCCCAAACAAGTTTCTAAAAGGATGAGTTTGCAACTACTTTACTTTTGGAGAAAATTCAAAACATTCATTATTCAATAGGGCCCAAACTATCAAAAACCAGCGGTTTCAATGAACACACATTTCTTGGTAGAATCATGCAGGACTGAAATTTTTGATGTTTTTCTACTCCTCTCATGAGCCCAAACAAGTCTCTAAAAGCATGAGTTTGCAACTACTTTACTTTTGGAGAAAATTCAAAACATTCATTATTCAATAAAGCCCAATAGCAAAAATCAGGTTTTGAATGAAGAATCACATTTCTTGGTAGAATCTTGCAGGATTGAAATTTTTGATGGTTTTTTACTCCTCTCAACAGCCCAAACAAGTTTCTAAAAGGATGAGTTTGCAACTACTTTACTTTTGGAGAAAATTCAAAACATTCATTATTCAATAGGGCCCAAACTATCAAAAACCAGCGGTTTCAATGAACACACATTTCTTGGTAGAATCATGCAGGACTGAAATTTTTGATGTTTTTCTACTCCTCTCATGAGCCCAAACAAGTCTCTAAAAGCATGAGTTTGCAACTACTTTACTTTTGGAGAAAATTCAAAACATTCATTATTCAATAGAGCCCAATAGCAAAAACCAGCGTTTTGAATGAAGAATCACATTTCTTGGTAGAATCATGCAGGATTGAAATTTTTGATGGTTTTTTACTCCTCTCAACAGCCCAAACAAGTTTCTAAAAGGATGAGTTTGCAACTACTTTACTTTTGGAGTAAATTCAAAACATTCATTATTCAATAGGGCCCAAACTATCAAAAACCAGCGGTTTCAATGAACACACATTTCTTGGTAGAATCATGCAGTACTGAAATTTTTGATGTTTTTCTACTCCTCTCATGAGCCCAAACAAGTCACTAAAAGCATGAGTTTGCAACTACTTTACTTTTGGAGAAAATTCAAAACATTCATTATTCAATAGAGCCCAATAGCAAAAATCAGGTTTTGAATGAAGAATCACATTTCTTGGTAGAATCTTGCAGGACTGAAATTTTTGATGTTTTTCTACTCCTCTCATGAGCCCAAGCAAGTCTCTAAAAGGATGAGTTTGCAACTACTTTACTTTTGGAGAAAATTCAAAACATTCATTATTCAATAGAGCCCAATAGCAAAAACCAGCGTTTAGAATGAAGAATCACATTTCTTGGTAGAATCATGCAGGATTGAAATTTTTTATGGTTTTTTACTCCTCTCAACAGCCCAAACAAGTTTCTAAAAGGATGAGTTTGCAACTACTTTACTTTTGGAGAAAATTCAAAACATTCATTATTCAATAGGGCCCAAACTATCAAAAACCAGCGGTTTCAATGAACACACATTTCTTGGTAGAATCATGCAGGACTGAAATTTTTGATGTTTTTCTACTCCTCTCATGAGCCCAAACAAGTCTCTAAAAGCATGAGTTTGCAACTACTTTACTTTTGGAGAAAATTCAAAACATTCATTATTCAATAGAGCCCAATAGCAAAAACCAGCGTTTTGAATGAAGAATCACATTTCTTGGTAGAATCATGCAGGATTGAAATTTTTGATGGTTTTTTACTCCTCTCAACAGCCCAAACAAGTTTCTAAAAGGATGAGTTTGCAACTACTTTACTTTTGGAGAAAATTCAAAACATTCATTATTCAATAGGGCCCAAACTATCAAAAACCAGCGGTTTCAATGAACACACATTTCTTGGTAGAATCATGCAGGACTGAAATTTTTGATGTTTTTCTACTCCTCTCATGAGCCCAAACAAGTTTCTAAAAGCATGAGTTTGCAACTACTTTACTTTTGGAGAAAATTCAAAACATTCATTATTCAATAGAGCCCAATAGCAAAAATCAGGTTTTGAATGAAGAATCACATTTCTTGGTAGAATCATGCAGGATTGAAATTTTTGATGGTTTTTTACTCCTCTCAACAGCCCAAACAAGTTTCTAAAAGGATGAGTTTGCAACTACTTTACTTTTGGAGAAAATTCAAAACATTCATTATTCAATAGGGCCCAAACTATCAAAAACCAGCGGTTTCAATGAACACACATTTCTTGGTAGAATCATGCAGGACTGAAATTTTTGATGTTTTTCTACTCCTCTCATGAGCCCAAACAAGTCTCTAAAAGCATGAGTTTGCAACTACTTTACTTTTGGAGAAAATTCAAAACATTCATTACTCAAAAGAGCCCAATAGCAAAAACCAGCGTTTTGAATGAAGAATCACATTTCTTGGTAGAATCATGCAGGATTGAAATTTTTGATGGTTTTTTACTCCTCTCAACAGCCCAAACAAGTTTCTAAAAGGATGAGTTTGCAACTACTTTACTTTTGGAGAAAATTCAAAACATTCATTATTCAATAGGGCCCAAACTATCAAAAACCAGCGGTTTCAATGAACACACATTTCTTGGTAGAATCATGCAGGACTGAAATTTTTGATGTTTTTCTACTCCTCTCATGAGCCCAAACAAGTCTCTAAAAGCATGAGTTTGCAACTACTTTACTTTTGGAGAAAATTCAAAACATTCATTACTCAAAAGAGCCCAATAGCAAAAACCAGCGTTTTGAATGAAGAATCACATTTCTTGGTAGAATCATGCAGGATTGAAATTTTTGATGGTTTTTTACTCCTCTCAACAGCCCAAACAAGTTTCTAAAAGGATGAGTTTGCAACTACTTTACTTTTGGAGAAAATTCAAAACATTCATTATTCAATAGGGCCCAAACTATCAAAAACCAGCGGTTTCAATGAACACACATTTCTTGGTAGAATCATGCAGGACTGAAATTTTTGATGTTTTTCTACTACTCTCATGAGCCCAAACAAGTCTCTAAAAGCATGAGTTTGCAACTACTTTACTTTTGGAGAAAATTCAAAACATTCATTATTCAATAAAGCCCAATAGCAAAAATCAGGTTTTGAATGAAGAATCACATTTCTTGGTAGAATCATGCAGGATTGAAATTTTTGATGGTTTTTTACTCCTCTCAACAGCCCAAACAAGTTTCTAAAAGGATGAGTTTGCAACTACTTTACATTTGGAGAAAATTCAAAACATTCATTATTCAATAGGGCCCAAACTATCAAAAACCAGTGGTTTCAATGAACACACATTTCTTGGTAGAATCATGCAGGACTGAAATTTTTGATGTTTTTCTACTCCTCTCATGAGCCCAAACAAGTCTCTAAAAGCATGAGTTTGCAACTACTTTACTTTTGGAGAAAATTCAAAACATTCATTATTCAAGAGAGCCCAATAGCAAAAACCAGCGTTTTGAATGAAGAATCACATTTCTTGGTAGAATTATGCAGGATTGAAATTTTTGATGGTTTTTTACTCCTCTCAACAGCCCAAACAAGTTTCTAAAAGGATGAGTTTGCAACTACTTTACTTTTGGAGAAAATTCAAAACATTCATTATTCAATAGGGCCCAAACTATCAAAAACCAGCGGTTTCAATGAACACACATTTCTTGGTAGAATCATGCAGGACTGAAATTTTTGATGTTTTTCTACTCCTCTCATGAGCCCAAACAAGTCACTAAAAGCATGAGTTTGCAACTACTTTACTTTTGGAGAAAATTCAAAACATTCATTATTCAATAGAGCCCAATAGCAAAAATCAGGTTTTGAATGAAGAATCACATTTCTTGGTAGAATCATGCATGACTGAAATTTTTGATGTTTTTCTACTCCTCTCTTGAGCCCAAACAAGTCTCTAAAAGGATGAGTTTGCAACTACTTTACTTTTGGAGAAAATTCAAAACATTCATTATTCAATAGAGCCCAATAGCAAAAACCAGCGTTTAGAATGAAGAATCACATTTCTTGGTAGAATCATGCAGGATTGAAATTTTTGATGTTTTTCTACTCCTCTCATGAGCCCAATCAAGTCTCTAAAAGCATGAGTTTGCAACTACTTTACTTTTGGAGAAAATTCAAAACATTCATTATTCATTAGAGCCCAATAGCAAAAATCAGGTTTTGAATGAAGAATCACATTTCTTGGTAGAATCATGCAGGATTGAAATTTTTGATGGTTTTTTACTACTCTCAACAGCCCAAACAAGTTTCTAAAAGGATGAGTTTGCAACTACTTTACTTTTGGAGAAAATTCAAAACATTGATTATTCAATAGGGCCCAAAATATCAAAAACCAGCGGTTTGAATGAACACACATTTCTTGGTAGAATCGTGCAGGACCTGAAATTTTTGATGTTTTTCTACTCCTCTCAACAGACCAAACAAGTCTCTAAAAGCATGAGTTTGCAACTACTTTACTTTTGGAGAAAATTCAAAACATTCATTATTCAATAGGGCCCAAACTATCAAAAACCAGCGGTTTCAATGAACACACATTTCTTGGTAGAATCATGCAGGACTGAAATTTTTGATGTTTTTCTACTCCTCTCATGAGCCCAAACAAGTCTCTAAAAGCATGAGTTTGCAACTACTTTACTTTTGGAGAAAATTCAAAACATTCATTACTCAAAAGAGCCCAATAGCAAAAACCAGCGTTTTGAATGAAGAATCACATTTCTTGGTAGAATCATGCAGGATTGAAATTTTTGATGGTTTTTTACTCCTCTCAACAGCCCAAACAAGTTTCTAAAAGGATGAGTTTGCAACTACTTTACTTTTGGAGAAAATTCAAAACATTCATTATTCAATAGGGCCCAATCTATCAAAAACCAGCGGTTTGAATGAACACACATTTCTTGGTAGAATCATGCAGGACTGAAATTTTTGATGTCCTTCTACTCCTCTCATGAGCCCAAACAAGTCTCTAAAAGCATGAGTTTGCAACTACTTTACTTTTGGAGAAAATTCAAAACATTCATTACTCAAAAGAGCCCAATAGCAAAAACCAGCGTTTTGAATGAAGAATCACATTTCTTGGTAGAATCATGCAGGATTGAAATTTTTTATGGTTTTTTACTCCTCTCAACAGCCCAAACAAGTTTCTAAAAGGATGTGTTTGCAACTACTTTACTTTTGGAGAAAATTCAAAACATTTATTATTCAATAGGGCCCAAACTATCAAAAACCAGCAGTTTCAATGAACACACATTTCTTGGTAGAATCATGCAGGACTGAAATTTTTGATGTTTTTCTACTCCTCTCATGAGCCCAAACAAGTCTCTAAAAGCATGAGTTTGCAACTACTTTACTTTTGGAGAAAATTCAAAACATTCATTATTCAATAAAGCCCAATAGCAAAAATCAGGTTTTGAATGAAGAATCACATTTCTTGGTAGAATCATGCAGGATTGAAATTTTTGATGGTTTTTTACTCCTCTCAACAGCCCAAACAAGTTTCTAAAAGGATGAGTTTGCAACTACTTTACTTTTGGAGAAAATTCAAAACATTCATTATTCAATAGGGCCCAAACTATCAAAAACCAGCGGTTTCAATGAACACACATTTCTTGGTAGAATCATGCAGGACTGAAATTTTTGATGTTTTTCTACTCCTCTCATGAGCCCAAACAAGTCTCTAAAAGCATGAGTTTGCAACTACTTTACTTTTGGAGAAAATTCAAAACATTCATTATTCAATAGAGCCCAATAGCAAAAACCAGCGTTTTGAATGAAGAATCACATTTCTTGGTAGAATCATGCAGGATTGAAATTTTTGATGGTTTTTTACTCCTCTCAACAGCCCAAACAAGTTTCTAAAAGGATGAGTTTGCAACTACTTTACTTTTGGAGAAAATTCAAAACATTCATTATTCAATAGGGCCCAAACTATCAAAAACCAGCGGTTTCAATGAACACACATTTCTTGGTAGAATCATGCAGTACTGAAATTTTTGATGTTTTTCTACTCCTCTCATGAGCCCAAACAAGTCACTAAAAGCATGAGTTTGCAACTACTTTACTTTTGGAGAAAATTCAAAACATTCATTATTCAATAGAGCCCAATAGCAAAAATCAGGTTTTGAATGAAGAATCACATTTCTTGGTACAATCATGCAGGACTGAAATTTTTGATGTCCTTCTACTCCTCTCATGAGCCCAAACAAGTCTCTAAAAGCATGAGTTTGCAACTACTTTACTTTTGGAGAAAATTCAAAACATTCATTACTCAAAAGAGCCCAATAGCAAAAACCAGCGTTTTGAATGAAGAATCACATTTCTTGGTAGAATCATGCAGGATTGAAATTTTTTATGGTTTTTTACTCCTCTCAACAGCCCAAACAAGTTTCTAAAAGGATGTGTTTGCAACTACTTTACTTTTGGAGAAAATTCAAAACATTTATTATTCAATAGGGCCCAAACTATCAAAAACCAGCGGTTTCAATGAACACACATTTCTTGGTAGAATCATGCAGGACTGAAATTTTTGATGTTTTTCTACTCCTCTCATGAGCCCAAACAAGTCTCTAAAAGCATGAGTTTGCAACTACTTTACTTTTGGAGAAAATTCAAAACATTCATTATTCAATAAAGCCCAATAGCAAAAATCAGGTTTTGAATGAAGAATCACATTTCTTGGTAGAATCATGCAGGATTGAAATTTTTGATGGTTTTTTACTCCTCTCAACAGCCCAAACAAGTTTCTAAAAGGATGAGTTTGCAACTACTTTACTTTTGGAGAAAATTCAAAACATTCATTATTCAATAGGGCCCAAACTATCAAAAACCAGCGGTTTCAATGAACACACATTTCTTGGTAGAATCATGCAGGACTGAAATTTTTGATGTTTTTCTACTCCTCTCATGAGCCCAAACAAGTCTCTAAAAGCATGAGTTTGCAACTACTTTACTTTTGGAGAAAATTCAAAACATTCATTATTCAATAGAGCCCAATAGCAAAAACCAGCGTTTTGAATGAAGAATCACATTTCTTGGTAGAATCATGCAGGATTGAAATTTTTGATGGTTTTTTACTCCTCTCAACAGCCCAAACAAGTTTCTAAAAGGATGAGTTTGCAACTACTTTACTTTTGGAGAAAATTCAAAACATTCATTATTCAATAGGGCCCAAACTATCAAAAACCAGCGGTTTCAATGAACACACATTTCTTGGTAGAATCATGCAGTACTGAAATTTTTGATGTTTTTCTACTCCTCTCATGAGCCCAAACAAGTCACTAAAAGCATGAGTTTGCAACTACTTTACTTTTGGAGAAAATTCAAAACATTCATTATTCAATAGAGCCCAATAGCAAAAATCAGGTTTTGAATGAAGAATCACATTTCTTGGTACAATCATGCAGGACTGAAATTTTTGATGTTTTTCTACTCCTCTCATGAGCCCAAACAAGTCTCTAAAAGGATGAGTTTGCAACTACTTTACTTTTGGAGAAAATTCAAAACATTCATTATTCAATAGAGCCCAATAGCAAAAACCAGCGTTTTGAATGAAGAATCACATTTCTTGGTAGAATCATGCAGGATTGAAATTTTTGATGGTTTTTTACTCCTCTCAACAGCCCAAACAAGTTTCTAAAAGGATGAGTTTGCAACTACTTTACTTTTGGAGAAAATTCAAAACATTCATTATTCAATAGGGCCCAAACTATCAAAAACCAGCGGTTTCAATGAACACACATTTCTTGGTAGAATCATGCAGGACTGAAATTTTTGATGTTTTTCTACTCCTCTCATGAGCCCAAACAAGTCTCTAAAAGCATGAGTTTGCAACTACTTTACTTTTGGAGAAAATTCAAAACATTCATTATTCAATAGAGCCCAATAGCAAAAACCAGCGTTTTGAATGAAGAATCACATTTCTTGGTAGAATCATGCAGGATTGAAATTTTTGATGGTTTTTTACTCCTCTCAACAGCCCAAACAAGTTTCTAAAAGGATGAGTTTGCAACTACTTTACTTTTGGAGTAAATTCAAAACATTCATTATTCAATAGGGCCCAAACTATCAAAAACCAGCGGTTTCAATGAACACACATTTCTTGGTAGAATCATGCAGTACTGAAATTTTTGATGTTTTTCTACTCCTCTCATGAGCCCAAACAAGTCACTAAAAGCATGAGTTTGCAACTACTTTACTTTTGGAGAAAATTCAAAACATTCATTATTCAATAGAGCCCAATAGCAAAAATCAGGTTTTGAATGAAGAATCACATTTCTTGGTAGAATCTTGCAGGACTGAAATTTTTGATGTTTTTCTACTCCTCTCATGAGCCCAAGCAAGTCTCTAAAAGGATGAGTTTGCAACTACTTTACTTTTGGAGAAAATTCAAAACATTCATTATTCAATAGAGCCCAATAGCAAAAACCAGCGTTTAGAATGAAGAATCACATTTCTTGGTAGAATCATGCAGGATTGAAATTTTTTATGGTTTTTTACTCCTCTCAACAGCCCAAACAAGTTTCTAAAAGGATGAGTTTGCAACTACTTTACTTTTGGAGAAAATTCAAAACATTCATTATTCAATAGGGCCCAAACTATCAAAAACCAGCGGTTTCAATGAACACACATTTCTTGGTAGAATCATGCAGGACTGAAATTTTTGATGTTTTTCTACTCCTCTCATGAGCCCAAACAAGTCTCTAAAAGCATGAGTTTGCAACTACTTTACTTTTGGAGAAAATTCAAAACATTCATTATTCAATAGAGCCCAATAGCAAAAACCAGCGTTTTGAATGAAGAATCACATTTCTTGGTAGAATCATGCAGGATTGAAATTTTTGATGTTTTTTACTCCTCTCAACAGCCCAAACAAGTTTCTAAAAGGATGAGTTTGCAACTACTTTACTTTTGGAGAAAATTCAAAACATTCATTATTCAATAGGGCCCAAACTATCAAAAACCAGCGGTTTCAATGAACACACATTTCTTGGTAGAATCATGCAGGACTGAAATTTTTGATGTTTTTCTACTCCTCTCATGAGCCCAAACAAGTTTCTAAAAGCATGAGTTTGCAACTACTTTACTTTTGGAGAAAATTCAAAACATTCATTATTCAATAGAGCCCAATAGCAAAAATCAGGTTTTGAATGAAGAATCACATTTCTTGGTAGAATCATGCAGGATTGAAATTTTTGATGGTTTTTTACTCCTCTCAACAGCCCAAACAAGTTTCTAAAAGGATGAGTTTGCAACTACTTTACTTTTGGAGAAAATTCAAAACATTCATTATTCAATAGGGCCCAAACTATCAAAAACCAGCGGTTTCAATGAACACACATTTCTTGGTAGAATCATGCAGGACTGAAATTTTTGATGTTTTTCTACTCCTCTCATGAGCCCAAACAAGTCTCTAAAAGCATGAGTTTGCAACTACTTTACTTTTGGAGAAAATTCAAAACATTCATTACTCAAAAGAGCCCAATAGCAAAAACCAGCGTTTTGAATGAAGAATCACATTTCTTGGTAGAATCATGCAGGATTGAAATTTTTGATGGTTTTTTACTCCTCTCAACAGCCCAAACAAGTTTCTAAAAGGATGAGTTTGCAACTACTTTACTTTTGGAGAAAATTCAAAACATTCATTATTCAATAGGGCCCAAACTATCAAAAACCAGCGGTTTCAATGAACACACATTTCTTGGTAGAATCATGCAGGACTGAAATTTTTGATGTTTTTCTACTCCTCTCATGAGCCCAAACAAGTCTCTAAAAGCATGATTTTGCAACTACTTTACTTTTGGAGAAAATTCAAAACATTCATTACTCAAAAGAGCCCAATAGCAAAAACCAGCGTTTTGAATGAAGAATCACATTTCTTGGTAGAATCATGCAGGATTGAAATTTTTGATGGTTTTTTACTCCTCTCAACAGCCCAAACAAGTTTCTAAAAGGATGAGTTTGCAACTACTTTACTTTTGGAGAAAATTCAAAACATTCATTATTCAATAGGGCCCAAACTATCAAAAACCAGCGGTTTCAATGAACACACATTTCTTGGTAGAATCATGCAGGACTGAAATTTTTGATGTTTTTCTACTACTCTCATGAGCCCAAACAAGTCTCTAAAAGCATGAGTTTGCAACTACTTTACTTTTGGAGAAAATTCAAAACATTCATTATTCAATAAAGCCCAATAGCAAAAATCAGGTTTTGAATGAAGAATCACATTTCTTGGTAGAATCATGCAGGATTGAAATTTTTGATGGTTTTTTACTCCTCTCAACAGCCCAAACAAGTTTCTAAAAGGATGAGTTTGCAACTACTTTACATTTGGAGAAAATTCAAAACATTCATTATTCAATAGGGCCCAAACTATCAAAAACCAGTGGTTTCAATGAACACACATTTCTTGGTAGAATCATGCAGGACTGAAATTTTTGATGTTTTTCTACTCCTCTCATGAGCCCAAACAAGTCTCTAAAAGCATGAGTTTGCAACTACTTTACTTTTGGAGAAAATTCAAAACATTCATTATTCAAGAGAGCCCAATAGCAAAAACCAGCGTTTTGAATGAAGAATCACATTTCTTGGTAGAATTATGCAGGATTGAAATTTTTGATGGTTTTTTACTCCTCTCAACAGCCCAAACAAGTTTCTAAAAGGATGAGTTTGCAACTACTTTACTTTTGGAGAAAATTCAAAACATTCATTATTCAATAGGGCCCAAACTATCAAAAACCAGCGGTTTCAATGAACACACATTTCTTGGTAGAATCATGCAGGACTGAAATTTTTGATGTTTTTCTACTCCTCTCATGAGCCCAAACAAGTCACTAAAAGCATGAGTTTGCAACTACTTTACTTTTGGAGAAAATTCAAAACATTCATTATTCAATAGAGCCCAATAGCAAAAATCAGGTTTTGAATGAAGAATCACATTTCTTGGTAGAATCATGCATGACTGAAATTTTTGATGTTTTTCTACTCCTCTCTTGAGCCCAAACAAGTCTCTAAAAGGATGAGTTTGCAACTACTTTACTTTTGGAGAAAATTCAAAACATTCATTATTCAATAGAGCCCAATAGCAAAAACCAGCGTTTAGAATGAAGAATCACATTTCTTGGTAGAATCATGCAGGATTGAAATTTTTGATGTTTTTCTACTCCTCTCATGAGCCCAATCAAGTCTCTAAAAGCATGAGTTTGCAACTACTTTACTTTTGGAGAAAATTCAAAACATTCATTATTCATTAGAGCCCAATAGCAAAAATCAGGTTTTGAATGAAGAATCACATTTCTTGGTAGAATCATGCAGGATTGAAATTTTTGATGGTTTTTTACTACTCTCAACAGCCCAAACAAGTTTCTAAAAGGATGAGTTTGCAACTACTTTACTTTTGGAGAAAATTCAAAACATTCATTATTCAATAGGGCCCAAACTATCAAAAACCAGCGGTTTCAATGAACACACATTTCTTGGTAGAATCATGCAGGACTGAAATTTTTGATGTTTTTCTACTCCTCTCATGAGCCCAAACAAGTCTCTAAAAGCATGAGTTTGCAACTACTTTACTTTTGGAGAAAATTCAAAACATTCATTACTCAAAAGAGCCCAATAGCAAAAACCAGCGTTTTGAATGAAGAATCACATTTCTTGGTAGAATCATGCAGGATTGAAATTTTTGATGGTTTTTTACTCCTCTCAACAGCCCAAACAAGTTTCTAAAAGGATGAGTTTGCAACTACTTTACTTTTGGAGAAAATTCAAAACATTCATTATTCAATAGGGCCCAAACTATCAAAAACCAGCGGTTTCAATGAACACACATTTCTTGGTAGAATCATGCAGGACTGAAATTTTTGATGTTTTTCTACTACTCTCATGAGCCCAAACAAGTCTCTAAAAGCATGAGTTTGCAACTACTTTACTTTTGGAGAAAATTCAAAACATTCATTATTCAATAAAGCCCAATAGCAAAAATCAGGTTTTGAATGAAGAATCACATTTCTTGGTAGAATCATGCAGGATTGAAATTTTTGATGGTTTTTTACTCCTCTCAACAGCCCAAACAAGTTTCTAAAAGGATGAGTTTGCAACTACTTTACATTTGGAGAAAATTCAAAACATTCATTATTCAATAGGGCCCAAACTATCAAAAACCAGTGGTTTCAATGAACACACATTTCTTGGTAGAATCATGCAGGACTGAAATTTTTGATGTTTTTCTACTCCTCTCATGAGCCCAAACAAGTCTCTAAAAGCATGAGTTTGCAACTACTTTACTTTTGGAGAAAATTCAAAACATTCATTACTCAAAAGAGCCCAATAGCAAAAACCAGCGTTTTGAATGAAGAATCACATTTCTTGGTAGAATCATGCAGGATTGAAATTTTTGATGGTTTTTTACTCCTCTCAACAGCCCAAACAAGTTTCTAAAAGGATGAGTTTGCAACTACTTTACTTTTGGAGAAAATTCAAAACATTCATTATTCAATAGGGCCCAAACTATCAAAAACCAGCGGTTTCAATGAACACACATTTCTTGGTAGAATCATGCAGGACTGAAATTTTTGATGTTTTTCTACTCCTCTCATGAGCCCAAACAAGTCTCTAAAAGCATGAGTTTGCAACTACTTTACTTTTGGAGAAAATTCAAAACATTCATTATTCAATAGAGCCCAATAGCAAAAACCAGCGTTTTGAATGAAGAATCACATTTCTTGGTAGAATCATGCAGGATTGAAATTTTTGATGGTTTTTTACTCCTCTCAACAGCCCAAACAAGTTTCTAAAAGGATGAGTTTGCAACTACTTTACTTTTGGAGAAAATTCAAAACATTCATTATTCAATAGGGCCCAAACTATCAAAAACCAGCGGTTTCAATGAACACACATTTCTTGGTAGAATCATGCAGTACTGAAATTTTTGATGTTTTTCTACTACTCTCATGAGCCCAAACAAGTCTCTAAAAGCATGAGTTTGCAACTACTTTACTTTTGGAGAAAATTCAAAACATTCATTATTCAATAGAGCCCAATAGCAAAAATCAGGTTTTGAATGAAGAATCACATTTCTTGGTACAAAAATGCAGGACTGAAATTTTTGATGTCCTTCTACTCCTCTCATGAGCCCAAACAAGTCTCTAAAAGCATGAGTTTGCAACTACTTTACTTTTGGAGAAAATTCAAAACATTCATTACTCAAAAGAGCCCAATAGCAAAAACCAGCGTTTTGAATGAAGAATCACATTTCTTGGTAGAATCATGCAGGATTGAAATTTTTTATGGTTTTTTACTCCTCTCAACAGCCCAAACAAGTTTCTAAAAGGATGTGTTTGCAACTACTTTACTTTTGGAGAAAATTCAAAACATTTATTATTCAATAGGGCCCAAACTATCAAAAACCAGCGGTTTCAATGAACACACATTTCTTGGTAGAATCATGCAGGACTGAAATTTTTGATGTTTTTCTACTCCTCTCATGAGCCCAAACAAGTCTCTAAAAGCATGAGTTTGCAACTACTTTACTTTTGGAGAAAATTCAAAACATTCATTATTCAATAAAGCCCAATAGCAAAAATCAGGTTTTGAATGAAGAATCACATTTCTTGGTAGAATCATGCAGGATTGAAATTTTTGATGGTTTTTTACTCCTCTCAACAGCCCAAACAAGTTTCTAAAAGGATGAGTTTGCAACTACTTTACTTTTGGAGAAAATTCAAAACATTCATTATTCAATAGGGCCCAAACTATCAAAAACCAGCGGTTTCAATGAACACACATTTCTTGGTAGAATCATGCAGGACTGAAATTTTTGATGTTTTTCTACTCCTCTCATGAGCCCAAACAAGTCTCTAAAAGCATGAGTTTGCAACTACTTTACTTTTGGAGAAAATTCAAAACATTCATTATTCAATAGAGCCCAATAGCAAAAACCAGCGTTTTGAATGAAGAATCACATTTCTTGGTAGAATCATGCAGGATTGAAATTTTTGATGGTTTTTTACTCCTCTCAACAGCCCAAACAAGTTTCTAAAAGGATGAGTTTGCAACTACTTTACTTTTGGAGAAAATTCAAAACATTCATTATTCAATAGGGCCCAAACTATCAAAAACCAGCGGTTTCAATGAACACACATTTCTTGGTAGAATCATGCAGTACTGAAATTTTTGATGTTTTTCTACTCCTCTCATGAGCCCAAACAAGTCACTAAAAGCATGAGTTTGCAACTACTTTACTTTTGGAGAAAATTCAAAACATTCATTATTCAATAGAGCCCAATAGCAAAAATCAGGTTTTGAATGAAGAATCACATTTCTTGGTACAATCATGCAGGACTGAAATTTTTGATGTTTTTCTACTCCTCTCATGAGCCCAAACAAGTCTCTAAAAGGATGAGTTTGCAACTACTTTACTTTTGGAGAAAATTCAAAACATTCATTATTCAATAGAGCCCAATAGCAAAAACCAGCGTTTAGAATGAAGAATCACATTTCTTGGTAGAATCATGCAGGATTGAAATTTTTTATGGTTTTTTACTCCTCTCAACAGCCCAAACAAGTTTCTAAAAGGATGAGTTTGCAACTACTTTACTTTTGGAGAAAATTCAAAACATTCATTATTCAATAGGGCCCAAACTATCAAAAACCAGCGGTTTCAATGAACACACATTTCTTGGTAGAATCATGCAGGACTGAAATTTTTGATGTTTTTCTACTCCTCTCATGAGCCCAAACAAGTCTCTAAAAGCATGAGTTTGCAACTACTTTACTTTTGGAGAAAATTCAAAACATTCATTATTCAATAGAGCCCAATAGCAAAAACCAGCGTTTTGAATGAAGAATCACATTTCTTGGTAGAATCATGCAGGATTGAAATTTTTGATGGTTTTTTACTCCTCTCAACAGCCCAAACAAGTTTCTAAAAGGATGAGTTTGCAACTACTTTACTTTTGGAGAAAATTCAAAACATTCATTATTCAATAGGGCCCAAACTATCAAAAACCAGCGGTTTCAATGAACACACATTTCTTGGTAGAATCATGCAGGATTGAAATTTTTGATGTTTTTCTACTCCTCTCATGAGCCCAAACAAGTCTCTAAAAGCATGAGTTTGCAACTACTTTACTTTTGGAGAAAATTCAAAACATTCATTATTCAATAGAGCCCAATAGCAAAAATCAGGTTTTGAATGAAGAATCACATTTCTTGGTAGAATCATGCAGGATTGAAATTGTTGATGGTTTTTTACTCCTCTCAACAGCCCAAACAAGTTTCTAAAAGGATGAGTTTGCAACTACTTTACTTTTGGAGAAAATTCAAAACATTCATTATTCAATAGGGCCCAAACTATCAAAAACCAGCGGTTTCAATGAACACACATTTCTTGGTAGAATCATGCAGGACTGAAATTTTTGATGGTTTTCTACTCCTCTTATGAGCCCAAACAAGTCTCTAAAAGCATGAGTTTGCAACTACTTTACTTTTGGAGAAAATTCAAAACATTCATTATTCAATAGAGCCCAATAGCAAAAACCAGCGTTTTGAATGAAGAATCACATTTCTTGGTAGAATCATGCAGGATTGAAATTTTTGATGGTTTTTTACTCCTCTCAACAGCCCAAACAAGTTTCTAAAAGGATGAGTTTGCAACTACTTTACTTTTGTAGAAAATTCAAAACATTCATTATTCAATAGGGCCCAAACTATCAAAAACCAGCGGTTTCAATGAACACACATTTCTTGGTAGAATCATGCAGGACTGAAATTTTTGATGTTTTTCTACTCCTCTCATGAGCCCAAACAAGTCTCTAAAAGGATGAGTTTGCAACTACTTTACTTTTGGAGAAAATTCAAAACATTCATTATTCAATAGAGCCCAATAGCAAAAACCAGCGTTTAGAATGAAGAATCACATTTCTTGGTAGAATCATGCAGGAGTGAAATTTTTTATGGTTTTTTACTCCTCTCAACAGCCCAAACAAGTTTCTAAAAGGATGAGTTTGCAACTACTTTACTTTTGGAGAAAATTCAAAACATTCATTATTCAATAGGGCCCAAACTATCAAAAACCAGCGGTTTCAATGAACACACATTTCTTGGTAGAATCATGCAGGACTGAAATTTTTGATGTTTTTCTACTCCTCTCATGAGCCCAAACAAGTCTCTAAAAGCATGAGTTTGCAACTACTTTACTTTTGGAGAAAATTCAAAACATTCATTATTCAATAGAGCCCAATAGCAAAAACCAGCGTTTTGAATGAAGAATCACATTTCTTGGTAGAATCATGCAGGATTGAAATTTTTGATGGTTTTTTACTCCTCTCAACAGCCCAAACAAGTTTCTAAAAGGATGAGTTTGCAACTACTTTACTTTTGGAGAAAATTCAAAACATTCATTATTCAATAGGGCCCAAACTATCAAAAACCAGCGGTTTCAATGAACACACATTTCTTGGTAGAATCATGCAGGACTGAAATTTTTGATGTTTTTCTACTCCTCTCATGAGCCCAAACAAGTCTCTAAAAGCATGAGTTTGCAACTACTTTACTTTTGGAGAAAATTCAAAACATTCATTATTCAATAGAGCCCAATAGCAAAAACCAGCATTTTGAATGAAGAATCACATTTCTTGGTAGAATCATGCAGGATTGAAATTTTTGATGGTTTTTTACTCCTCTCAACAGCCCAAACAAGTTTCTAAAAGGATGAGTTTGCAACTACTTTACTTTTGGAGAAAATTCAAAACATTCATTATTCAATAGGGCCCAAACTATCAAAAACCAGCGGTTTCAATGAACACACATTTCTTGGTAGAATCATGCAGTACTGAAATTTTTGATGTTTTTCTACTCCTCTCATGAGCCCAAACAAGTCACTAAAAGCATGAGTTTGCAACTACTTTACTTTTGGAGAAAATTCAAAACATTCATTATTCAATAGAGCCCAATAGCAAAAATCAGGTTTTGAATGAAGAATCACATTTCTTGGTACAATCATGCAGGACTGAAATTTTTGATGTTTTTCTACTCCTCTCATGAGCCCAAACAAGTCTCTAAAAGGATGAGTTTGCAACTACTTTACTTTTGGAGAAAATTCAAAACATTCATTATTCAATAGAGCCCAATAGCAAAAACCAGCGTTTAGAATGAAGAATCACATTTCTTGGTAGAATCATGCAGGATTGAAATTTTTTATGGTTTTTTACTCCTCTCAACAGCCCAAACAAGTTTCTAAAAGGATGAGTTTGCAACTACTTTACTTTTGGAGAAAATTCAAAACATTCATTATTCAATAGGGCCCAAACTATCAAAAACCAGCGGTTTCAATGAACACACATTTCTTGGTAGAATCATGCAGGACTGAAATTTTTGATGTTTTTCTACTCCTCTCATGAGCCCAAACAAGTCTCTAAAAGCATGAGTTTGCAACTACTTTACTTTTGGAGAAAATTCAAAACATTCATTATTCAATAGAGCCCAATAGCAAAAACCAGCGTTTTGAATGAAGAATCACATTTCTTGGTAGAATCATGCAGGATTGAAATTTTTGATGGTTTTTTACTCCTCTCAACAGCCCAAACAAGTTTCTAAAAGGATGAGTTTGCAACTACTTTACTTTTGGAGAAAATTCAAAACATTCATTATTCAATAGGGCCCAAACTATCAAAAACCAGCGGTTTCAATGAACACACATTTCTTGGTAGAATCATGCAGGACTGAAATTTTTGATGTTTTTCTACTCCTCTCATGAGCCCAAACAAGTCTCTAAAAGCATGAGTTTGCAACTACTTTACTTTTGGAGAAAATTCAAAACATTCATTATTCAATAGAGCCCAATAGCAAAAATCAGGTTTTGAATGAAGAATCACATTTCTTGGTAGAATCATGCAGGATTGAAATTGTTGATGGTTTTTTACTCCTCTCAACAGCCCAAACAAGTTTCTAAAAGGATGAGTTTGCAACTACTTTACTTTTGGAGAAAATTCAAAACATTCATTATTCAATAGGGCCCAAACTATCAAAAACCAGCGGTTTCAATGAACACACATTTCTTGGTAGAATCATGCAGGACTGAAATTTTTGATGGTTTTCTACTCCTCTTATGAGCCCAAACAAGTCTCTAAAAGCATGAGTTTGCAACTACTTTACTTTTGGAGAAAATTCAAAACATTCATTATTCAATAGAGCCCAATAGCAAAAACCAGCGTTTTGAATGAAGAATCACATTTCTTGGTAGAATCATGCAGGATTGAAATTTTTGATGGTTTTTTACTCCTCTCAACAGCCCAAACAAGTTTCTAAAAGGATGAGTTTGCAACTACTTTACTTTTGTAGAAAATTCAAAACATTCATTATTCAATAGGGCCCAAACTATCAAAAACCAGCGGTTTCAATGAACACACATTTCTTGGTAGAATCATGCAGGACTGAAATTTTTGATGTTTTTCTACTCCTCTCATGAGCCCAAACAAGTCTCTAAAAGGATGAGTTTGCAACTACTTTACTTTTGGAGAAAATTCAAAACATTCATTATTCAATAGAGCC
The DNA here is from genome assembly GCF_039654945.1 of Dendrobates tinctorius. NCBI lineage: Eukaryota > Metazoa > Chordata > Amphibia > Anura > Dendrobatidae > Dendrobates > Dendrobates tinctorius. The sequence goes on from NW_027361966.1 coordinate 21,108, forward strand.
CAATAGCAAAAACCAGCGTTTAGAATGAAGAATCACATTTCTTGGTAGAATCATGCAGGAGTGAAATTTTTTATGGTTTTTTACTCCTCTCAACAGCCCAAACAAGTTTCTAAAAGGATGAGTTTGCAACTACTTTACTTTTGGAGAAAATTCAAAACATTCATTATTCAATAGGGCCCAAACTATCAAAAACCAGCGGTTTCAATGAACACACATTTCTTGGTAGAATCATGCAGGACTGAAATTTTTGATGTTTTTCTACTCCTCTCATGAGCCCAAACAAGTCTCTAAAAGCATGAGTTTGCAACTACTTTACTTTTGGAGAAAATTCAAAACATTCATTATTCAATAGAGCCCAATAGCAAAAACCAGCGTTTTGAATGAAGAATCACATTTCTTGGTAGAATCATGCAGGATTGAAATTTTTGATGGTTTTTTACTCCTCTCAACAGCCCAAACAAGTTTCTAAAAGGATGAGTTTGCAACTACTTTACTTTTGGAGAAAATTCAAAACATTCATTATTCAATAGGGCCCAAACTATCAAAAACCAGCGGTTTCAATGAACACACATTTCTTGGTAGAATCATGCAGGACTGAAATTTTTGATGTTTTTCTACTCCTCTCATGAGCCCAAACAAGTCTCTAAAAGCATGAGTTTGCAATTACTTTACTTTTGGAGAAAATTCAAAACATTCATTATTCAATAGAGCCCAATAGCAAAAACCAGCATTTTGAATGAAGAATCACATTTCTTGGTAGAATCATGCAGGATTGAAATTTTTGATGGTTTTTTACTCCTCTCAACAGCCCAAACAAGTTTCTAAAAGGATGAGTTTGCAACTACTTTACTTTTGGAGAAAATTCAAAACATTCATTATTCAATAGGGCCCAAACTATCAAAAACCAGCGGTTTCAATGAACACACATTTCTTGGTAGAATCATGCAGTACTGAAATTTTTGATGTTTTTCTACTCCTCTCATGAGCCCAAACAAGTCACTAAAAGCATGAGTTTGCAACTACTTTACTTTTGGAGAAAATTCAAAACATTCATTATTCAATAGAGCCCAATAGCAAAAATCAGGTTTTGAATGAAGAATCACATTTCTTGGTACAATCATGCAGGACTGAAATTTTTGATGTTTTTCTACTCCTCTCATGAGCCCAAACAAGTCTCTAAAAGGATGAGTTTGCAACTACTTTACTTTTGGAGAAAATTCAAAACATTCATTATTCAATAGAGCCCAATAGCAAAAACCAGCGTTTAGAATGAAGAATCACATTTCTTGGTAGAATCATGCAGGATTGAAATTTTTTATGGTTTTTTACTCCTCTCAACAGCCCAAACAAGTTTCTAAAAGGATGAGTTTGCAACTACTTTACTTTTGGAGAAAATTCAAAACATTCATTATTCAATAGGGCCCAAACTATCAAAAACCAGCGGTTTCAATGAACACACATTTCTTGGTAGAATCATGCAGGACTGAAATTTTTGATGTTTTTCTACTCCTCTCATGAGCCCAAACAAGTCTCTAAAAGCATGAGTTTGCAACTACTTTACTTTTGGAGAAAATTCAAAACATTCATTATTCAATAGAGCCCAATAGCAAAAACCAGCGTTTTGAATGAAGAATCACATTTCTTGGTAGAATCATGCAGGATTGAAATTTTTGATGGTTTTTTACTCCTCTCAACAGCCCAAACAAGTTTCTAAAAGGATGAGTTTGCAACTACTTTACTTTTGGAGAAAATTCAAAACATTCATTATTCAATAGGGCCCAAACTATCAAAAACCAGCGGTTTCAATGAACACACATTTCTTGGTAGAATCATGCAGGACTGAAATTTTTGATGTTTTTCTACTCCTCTCATGAGCCCAAACAAGTCTCTAAAAGCATGAGTTTGCAACTACTTTACTTTTGGAGAAAATTCAAAACATTCATTATTCAATAGAGCCCAATAGCAAAAATCAGGTTTTGAATGAAGAATCACATTTCTTGGTAGAATCATGCAGGATTGAAATTGTTGATGGTTTTTTACTCCTCTCAACAGCCCAAACAAGTTTCTAAAAGGATGAGTTTGCAACTACTTTACTTTTGGAGAAAATTCAAAACATTCATTATTCAATAGGGCCCAAACTATCAAAAACCAGCGGTTTCAATGAACACACATTTCTTGGTAGAATCATGCAGGACTGAAATTTTTGATGGTTTTCTACTCCTCTTATGAGCCCAAACAAGTCTCTAAAAGCATGAGTTTGCAACTACTTTACTTTTGGAGAAAATTCAAAACATTCATTATTCAATAGAGCCCAATAGCAAAAACCAGCGTTTTGAATGAAGAATCACATTTCTTGGTAGAATCATGCAGGATTGAAATTTTTGATGGTTTTTTACTCCTCTCAACAGCCCAAACAAGTTTCTAAAAGGATGAGTTTGCAACTACTTTACTTTTGGAGAAAATTCAAAACATTCATTATTCAATAGGGCCCAAACTATCAAAAACCAGCGGTTTCAATGAACACACATTTCTTGGTAGAATCATGCAGGACTGAAATTTTTGATGTTTTTCTACTCCTCTCATGAGCCCAAACAAGTCTCTAAAAGGATGAGTTTGCAACTACTTTACTTTTGGAGAAAATTCAAAACATTCATTATTCAATAGAGCCCAATAGCAAAAACCAGCGTTTAGAATGAAGAATCACATTTCTTGGTAGAATCATGCAGGAGTGAAATTTTTTATGGTTTTTTACTCCTCTCAACAGCCCAAACAAGTTTCTAAAAGGATGAGTTTGCAACTACTTTACTTTTGGAGAAAATTCAAAACATTCATTATTCAATAGGGCCCAAACTATCAAAAACCAGCGGTTTCAATGAACACACATTTCTTGGTAGAATCATGCAGGACTGAAATTTTTGATGTTTTTCTACTCCTCTCATGAGCCCAAACAAGTCTCTAAAAGCATGAGTTTGCAACTACTTTACTTTTGGAGAAAATTCAAAACATTCATTATTCAATAGAGCCCAATAGCAAAAACCAGCGTTTTGAATGAAGAATCACATTTCTTGGTAGAATCATGCAGGATTGAAATTTTTGATGGTTTTTTACTCCTCTCAACAGCCCAAACAAGTTTCTAAAAGGATGAGTTTGCAACTACTTTACTTTTGGAGAAAATTCAAAACATTCATTATTCAATAGGGCCCAAACTATCAAAAACCAGCGGTTTCAATGAACACACATTTCTTGGTAGAATCATGCAGGACTGAAATTTTTGATGTTTTTCTACTCCTCTCATGAGCCCAAACAAGTCTCTAAAAGCATGAGTTTGCAACTACTTTACTTTTGGAGAAAATTCAAAACATTCATTATTCAATAGACCCCAATAGCAAAAATCAGGTTTTGAATGAAGAATCACATTTCTTGGTAGAATCATGCAGGATTGAAATTTTTGATGGTTTTTTACTCCTCTCAACAGCCCAAACAAGTTTCTAAAAGGATGAGTTTGCAACTACTTTACTTTTGGAGAAAATTCAAAACATTCATTATTCAATAGGGCCCAAAATATCAAAAACCAGCGGTTTGAATGAACACACATTTCTTGGTAGAATCGTGCAGGACTGAAATTTTTGATGTTTTTCTACTCCTCTCATGAGCCCAAACAAGTCTCTAAAAGGATGAGTTTGCAACTACTTTAGTTTTGGAGAAAATTCAAAACATTCATTATTCAATAGAGCCCAATAGCAAAAACCAGCATTTTGAATGAAGAATCACATTTCTTGGTAGAATCATGCAGGATTGAAATTTTTGATGGTTTTTTACTCCTCTCAACAGCCCAAACAAGTTTCTAAAAGGATGAGTTTGCAACTACTTTACTTTTGGAGAAAATTCAAAACATTCATTATTCAATACGGCCCAGACTATCAAAAACCAGCGGTTTGAATGAACACACATTTCTTGGTAGAATCATGCAGGACTGAAATTTTTGATGTTTTTCTACTTCGCTCATGAGCCCAAACAAGTCTCTAAAAGGATGAGTTTGCAACTACTTTACTTTTGGAGAAAATTCAAAACATTCATTATTCAATAGAGCCCAATAGCAAAAACCAGCGTTTTGAATGAAGAATCACATTTCATGGTAGAATCATGCAGGATTGAAATTTTTGATGGTTTTTTACTCCTCTCAACAGCCCAAACAAGTTTCTACAAGGATGAGTTTGCAACTACTTTACTTTTGGACAAAATTCAAAACATTCATTATTCAATAGGGCCCAAACTATCAAAAACCAGCGGTTTCAATGAACACACATTTCTTGGTAGAATCATGCATGACTGAAATTTTTGATGTTTTTCTACTCCTCTCATGAGCCCAATCAAGTCTCTAAAAGCATGAGTTTGCAACTACTTTACTTTTGGAGAAAATTCAAAACATTCATTATTCATTAGAGCCCAATAGCAAAAATCAGGTTTTGAATGAAGAATCACATTTCTTGGTAGAATCATGCAGGATTGAAATTTTTGATGGTTTTTTACTACTCTCAACAGCCCAAACAAGTTTCTAAAAGGATGAGTTTGCAACTACTTTACTTTTGGAGAAAATTCAAAACATTCATTATTCAAGAGAGCCCAATAGCAAAAACCAGCGTTTTGAATGAAGAATCACATTTCTTGGTAGAATTATGCAGGATTGAAATTTTTGATGGTTTTTTACTCCTCTCAACAGCCCAAACAAGTTTCTAAAAGGATGAGTTTGCAACTACTTTACTTTTGGAGAAAATTCAAAACATTCATTATTCAATAGGGCCCAAACTATCAAAAACCAGCGGTTTCAATGAACACACATTTCTTGGTAGAATCATGCAGGACTGAAATTTTTGATGTTTTTCTACTCCTCTCATGAGCCCAAACAAGTCACTAAAAGCATGAGTTTGCAACTACTTTACTTTTGGAGAAAATTCAAAACATTCATTATTCAATAGAGCCCAATAGCAAAAATCAGGTTTTGAATGAAGAATCACATTTCTTGGTAGAATCATGCATGACTGAAATTTTTGATGTTTTTCTACTCCTCTCTTGAGCCCAAACAAGTCTCTAAAAGGATGAGTTTGCAACTACTTTACTTTTGGAGAAAATTCAAAACATTCATTATTCAATAGAGCCCAATAGCAAAAACCAGCGTTTAGAATGAAGAATCACATTTCTTGGTAGAATCATGCAGGATTGAAATTTTTGATGTTTTTCTACTCCTCTCATGAGCCCAATCAAGTCTCTAAAAGCATGAGTTTGCAACTACTTTACTTTTGGAGAAAATTCAAAACATTCATTATTCATTAGAGCCCAATAGCAAAAATCAGGTTTTGAATGAAGAATCACATTTCTTGGTAGAATCATGCAGGATTGAAATTTTTGATGGTTTTTTACTACTCTCAACAGCCCAAACAAGTTTCTAAAAGGATGAGTTTGCAACTACTTTACTTTTGGAGAAAATTCAAAACATTGATTATTCAATAGGGCCCAAAATATCAAAAACCAGCGGTTTGAATGAACACACATTTCTTGGTAGAATCGTGCAGGACCTGAAATTTTTGATGTTTTTCTACTCCTCTCAACAGACCAAACAAGTCTCTAAAAGCATGAGTTTGCAACTACTTTACTTTTGGAGAAAATTCAAAACATTCATTATTCAATAGGGCCCAAACTATCAAAAACCAGCGGTTTCAATGAACACACATTTCTTGGTAGAATCATGCAGGACTGAAATTTTTGATGTTTTTCTACTCCTCTCATGAGCCCAAACAAGTCTCTAAAAGCATGAGTTTGCAACTACTTTACTTTTGGAGAAAATTCAAAACATTCATTACTCAAAAGAGCCCAATAGCAAAAACCAGCGTTTTGAATGAAGAATCACATTTCTTGGTAGAATCATGCAGGATTGAAATTTTTGATGGTTTTTTACTCCTCTCAACAGCCCAAACAAGTTTCTAAAAGGATGAGTTTGCAACTACTTTACTTTTGGAGAAAATTCAAAACATTCATTATTCAATAGGGCCCAATCTATCAAAAACCAGCGGTTTGAATGAACACACATTTCTTGGTAGAATCATGCAGGACTGAAATTTTTGATGTCCTTCTACTCCTCTCATGAGCCCAAACAAGTCTCTAAAAGCATGAGTTTGCAACTACTTTACTTTTGGAGAAAATTCAAAACATTCATTACTCAAAAGAGCCCAATAGCAAAAACCAGCGTTTTGAATGAAGAATCACATTTCTTGGTAGAATCATGCAGGATTGAAATTTTTTATGGTTTTTTACTCCTCTCAACAGCCCAAACAAGTTTCTAAAAGGATGTGTTTGCAACTACTTTACTTTTGGAGAAAATTCAAAACATTTATTATTCAATAGGGCCCAAACTATCAAAAACCAGCGGTTTCAATGAACACACATTTCTTGGTAGAATCATGCAGGACTGAAATTTTTGATGTTTTTCTACTCCTCTCATGAGCCCAAACAAGTCTCTAAAAGCATGAGTTTGCAACTACTTTACTTTTGGAGAAAATTCAAAACATTCATTATTCAATAAAGCCCAATAGCAAAAATCAGGTTTTGAATGAAGAATCACATTTCTTGGTAGAATCATGCAGGATTGAAATTTTTGATGGTTTTTTACTCCTCTCAACAGCCCAAACAAGTTTCTAAAAGGATGAGTTTGCAACTACTTTACTTTTGGAGAAAATTCAAAACATTCATTATTCAATAGGGCCCAAACTATCAAAAACCAGCGGTTTCAATGAACACACATTTCTTGGTAGAATCATGCAGGACTGAAATTTTTGATGGTTTTCTACTCCTCTTATGAGCCCAAACAAGTCTCTAAAAGCATGAGTTTGCAACTACTTTACTTTTGGAGAAAATTCAAAACATTCATTATTCAATAGAGCCCAATAGCAAAAACCAGCGTTTTGAATGAAGAATCACATTTCTTGGTAGAATCATGCAGGATTGAAATTTTTGATGGTTTTTTACTCCTCTCAACAGCCCAAACAAGTTTCTAAAAGGATGAGTTTGCAACTACTTTACTTTTGTAGAAAATTCAAAACATTCATTATTCAATAGGGCCCAAACTATCAAAAACCAGCGGTTTCAATGAACACACATTTCTTGGTAGAATCATGCAGGACTGAAATTTTTGATGTTTTTCTACTCCTCTCATGAGCCCAAACAAGTCTCTAAAAGGATGAGTTTGCAACTACTTTACTTTTGGAGAAAATTCAAAACATTCATTATTCAATAGAGCCCAATAGCAAAAACCAGCGTTTAGAATGAAGAATCACATTTCTTGGTAGAATCATGCAGGAGTGAAATTTTTTATGGTTTTTTACTCCTCTCAACAGCCCAAACAAGTTTCTAAAAGGATGAGTTTGCAACTACTTTACTTTTGGAGAAAATTCAAAACATTCATTATTCAATAGGGCCCAAACTATCAAAAACCAGCGGTTTCAATGAACACACATTTCTTGGTAGAATCATGCAGGACTGAAATTTTTGATGTTTTTCTACTCCTCTCATGAGCCCAAACAAGTCTCTAAAAGCATGAGTTTGCAACTACTTTACTTTTGGAGAAAATTCAAAACATTCATTATTCAATAGAGCCCAATAGCAAAAACCAGCGTTTTGAATGAAGAATCACATTTCTTGGTAGAATCATGCAGGATTGAAATTTTTGATGGTTTTTTACTCCTCTCAACAGCCCAAACAAGTTTCTAAAAGGATGAGTTTGCAACTACTTTACTTTTGGAGAAAATTCAAAACATTCATTATTCAATAGGGCCCAAACTATCAAAAACCAGCGGTTTCAATGAACACACATTTCTTGGTAGAATCATGCAGGACTGAAATTTTTGATGTTTTTCTACTCCTCTCATGAGCCCAAACAAGTCTCTAAAAGCATGAGTTTGCAACTACTTTACTTTTGGAGAAAATTCAAAACATTCATTATTCAATAGAGCCCAATAGCAAAAACCAGCATTTTGAATGAAGAATCACATTTCTTGGTAGAATCATGCAGGATTGAAATTTTTGATGGTTTTTTACTCCTCTCAACAGCCCAAACAAGTTTCTAAAAGGATGAGTTTGCAACTACTTTACTTTTGGAGAAAATTCAAAACATTCATTATTCAATAGGGCCCAAACTATCAAAAACCAGCGGTTTCAATGAACACACATTTCTTGGTAGAATCATGCAGTACTGAAATTTTTGATGTTTTTCTACTCCTCTCATGAGCCCAAACAAGTCACTAAAAGCATGAGTTTGCAACTACTTTACTTTTGGAGAAAATTCAAAACATTCATTATTCAATAGAGCCCAATAGCAAAAATCAGGTTTTGAATGAAGAATCACATTTCTTGGTACAATCATGCAGGACTGAAATTTTTGATGTTTTTCTACTCCTCTCATGAGCCCAAACAAGTCTCTAAAAGGATGAGTTTGCAACTACTTTACTTTTGGAGAAAATTCAAAACATTCATTATTCAATAGAGCCCAATAGCAAAAACCAGCGTTTAGAATGAAGAATCACATTTCTTGGTAGAATCATGCAGGATTGAAATTTTTTATGGTTTTTTACTCCTCTCAACAGCCCAAACAAGTTTCTAAAAGGATGAGTTTGCAACTACTTTACTTTTGGAGAAAATTCAAAACATTCATTATTCAATAGGGCCCAAACTATCAAAAACCAGCGGTTTCAATGAACACACATTTCTTGGTAGAATCATGCAGGACTGAAATTTTTGATGTTTTTCTACTCCTCTCATGAGCCCAAACAAGTCTCTAAAAGCATGAGTTTGCAACTACTTTACTTTTGGAGAAAATTCAAAACATTCATTATTCAATAGAGCCCAATAGCAAAAACCAGCGTTTTGAATGAAGAATCACATTTCTTGGTAGAATCATGCAGGATTGAAATTTTTGATGGTTTTTTACTCCTCTCAACAGCCCAAACAAGTTTCTAAAAGGATGAGTTTGCAACTACTTTACTTTTGGAGAAAATTCAAAACATTCATTATTCAATAGGGCCCAAACTATCAAAAACCAGCGGTTTCAATGAACACACATTTCTTGGTAGAATCATGCAGGACTGAAATTTTTGATGTTTTTCTACTCCTCTCATGAGCCCAAACAAGTCTCTAAAAGCATGAGTTTGCAACTACTTTACTTTTGGAGAAAATTCAAAACATTCATTATTCAATAGAGCCCAATAGCAAAAATCAGGTTTTGAATGAAGAATCACATTTCTTGGTAGAATCATGCAGGATTGAAATTGTTGATGGTTTTTTACTCCTCTCAACAGCCCAAACAAGTTTCTAAAAGGATGAGTTTGCAACTACTTTACTTTTGGAGAAAATTCAAAACATTCATTATTCAATAGGGCCCAAACTATCAAAAACCAGCGGTTTCAATGAACACACATTTCTTGGTAGAATCATGCAGGACTGAAATTTTTGATGGTTTTCTACTCCTCTTATGAGCCCAAACAAGTCTCTAAAAGCATGAGTTTGCAACTACTTTACTTTTGGAGAAAATTCAAAACATTCATTATTCAATAGAGCCCAATAGCAAAAACCAGCGTTTTGAATGAAGAATCACATTTCTTGGTAGAATCATGCAGGATTGAAATTTTTGATGGTTTTTTACTCCTCTCAACAGCCCAAACAAGTTTCTAAAAGGATGAGTTTGCAACTACTTTACTTTTGTAGAAAATTCAAAACATTCATTATTCAATAGGGCCCAAACTATCAAAAACCAGCGGTTTCAATGAACACACATTTCTTGGTAGAATCATGCAGGACTGAAATTTTTGATGTTTTTCTACTCCTCTCATGAGCCCAAACAAGTCTCTAAAAGGATGAGTTTGCAACTACTTTACTTTTGGAGAAAATTCAAAACATTCATTATTCAATAGAGCCCAATAGCAAAAACCAGCGTTTAGAATGAAGAATCACATTTCTTGGTAGAATCATGCAGGAGTGAAATTTTTTATGGTTTTTTACTCCTCTCAACAGCCCAAACAAGTTTCTAAAAGGATGAGTTTGCAACTACTTTACTTTTGGAGAAAATTCAAAACATTCATTATTCAATAGGGCCCAAACTATCAAAAACCAGCGGTTTCAATGAACACACATTTCTTGGTAGAATCATGCAGGACTGAAATTTTTGATGTTTTTCTACTCCTCTCATGAGCCCAAACAAGTCTCTAAAAGCATGAGTTTGCAACTACTTTACTTTTGGAGAAAATTCAAAACATTCATTATTCAATAGAGCCCAATAGCAAAAACCAGCGTTTTGAATGAAGAATCACATTTCTTGGTAGAATCATGCAGGATTGAAATTTTTGATGGTTTTTTACTCCTCTCAACAGCCCAAACAAGTTTCTAAAAGGATGAGTTTGCAACTACTTTACTTTTGGAGAAAATTCAAAACATTCATTATTCAATAGGGCCCAAACTATCAAAAACCAGCGGTTTCAATGAACACACATTTCTTGGTAGAATCATGCAGGACTGAAATTTTTGATGTTTTTCTACTCCTCTCATGAGCCCAAACAAGTCTCTAAAAGCATGAGTTTGCAACTACTTTACTTTTGGAGAAAATTCAAAACATTCATTATTCAATAGACCCCAATAGCAAAAATCAGGTTTTGAATGAAGAATCACATTTCTTGGTAGAATCATGCAGGATTGAAATTTTTGATGGTTTTTTACTCCTCTCAACAGCCCAAACAAGTTTCTAAAAGGATGAGTTTGCAACTACTTTACTTTTGGAGAAAATTCAAAACATTCATTATTCAATAGGGCCCAAAATATCAAAAACCAGCGGTTTGAATGAACACACATTTCTTGGTAGAATCGTGCAGGACTGAAATTTTTGATGTTTTTCTACTCCTCTCATGAGCCCAAACAAGTCTCTAAAAGGATGAGTTTGCAACTACTTTAGTTTTGGAGAAAATTCAAAACATTCATTATTCAATAGAGCCCAATAGCAAAAACCAGCATTTTGAATGAAGAATCACATTTCTTGGTAGAATCATGCAGGATTGAAATTTTTGATGGTTTTTTACTCCTCTCAACAGCCCAAACAAGTTTCTAAAAGGATGAGTTTGCAACTACTTTACTTTTGGAGAAAATTCAAAACATTCATTATTCAATACGGCCCAGACTATCAAAAACCAGCGGTTTGAATGAACACACATTTCTTGGTAGAATCATGCAGGACTGAAATTTTTGATGTTTTTCTACTTCGCTCATGAGCCCAAACAAGTCTCTAAAAGGATGAGTTTGCAACTACTTTACTTTTGGAGAAAATTCAAAACATTCATTATTCAATAGAGCCCAATAGCAAAAACCAGCGTTTTGAATGAAGAATCACATTTCATGGTAGAATCATGCAGGATTGAAATTTTTGATGGTTTTTTACTCCTCTCAACAGCCCAAACAAGTTTCTACAAGGATGAGTTTGCAACTACTTTACTTTTGGACAAAATTCAAAACATTCATTATTCAATAGGGCCCAAACTATCAAAAACCAGCGGTTTCAATGAACACACATTTCTTGGTAGAATCATGCATGACTGAAATTTTTGATGTTTTTCTACTCCTCTCATGAGCCCAATCAAGTCTCTAAAAGCATGAGTTTGCAACTACTTTACTTTTGGAGAAAATTCAAAACATTCATTATTCATTAGAGCCCAATAGCAAAAATCAGGTTTTGAATGAAGAATCACATTTCTTGGTAGAATCATGCAGGATTGAAATTTTTGATGGTTTTTTACTACTCTCAACAGCCCAAACAAGTTTCTAAAAGGATGAGTTTGCAACTACTTTACTTTTGGAGAAAATTCAAAACATTCATTATTCAAGAGAGCCCAATAGCAAAAACCAGCGTTTTGAATGAAGAATCACATTTCTTGGTAGAATTATGCAGGATTGAAATTTTTGATGGTTTTTTACTCCTCTCAACAGCCCAAACAAGTTTCTAAAAGGATGAGTTTGCAACTACTTTACTTTTGGAGAAAATTCAAAACATTCATTATTCAATAGGGCCCAAACTATCAAAAACCAGCGGTTTCAATGAACACACATTTCTTGGTAGAATCATGCAGGACTGAAATTTTTGATGTTTTTCTACTCCTCTCATGAGCCCAAACAAGTCACTAAAAGCATGAGTTTGCAACTACTTTACTTTTGGAGAAAATTCAAAACATTCATTATTCAATAGAGCCCAATAGCAAAAATCAGGTTTTGAATGAAGAATCACATTTCTTGGTAGAATCATGCATGACTGAAATTTTTGATGTTTTTCTACTCCTCTCTTGAGCCCAAACAAGTCTCTAAAAGGATGAGTTTGCAACTACTTTACTTTTGGAGAAAATTCAAAACATTCATTATTCAATAGAGCCCAATAGCAAAAACCAGCGTTTAGAATGAAGAATCACATTTCTTGGTAGAATCATGCAGGATTGAAATTTTTGATGTTTTTCTACTCCTCTCATGAGCCCAATCAAGTCTCTAAAAGCATGAGTTTGCAACTACTTTACTTTTGGAGAAAATTCAAAACATTCATTATTCATTAGAGCCCAATAGCAAAAATCAGGTTTTGAATGAAGAATCACATTTCTTGGTAGAATCATGCAGGATTGAAATTTTTGATGGTTTTTTACTACTCTCAACAGCCCAAACAAGTTTCTAAAAGGATGAGTTTGCAACTACTTTACTTTTGGAGAAAATTCAAAACATTGATTATTCAATAGGGCCCAAAATATCAAAAACCAGCGGTTTGAATGAACACACATTTCTTGGTAGAATCGTGCAGGACCTGAAATTTTTGATGTTTTTCTACTCCTCTCAACAGACCAAACAAGTCTCTAAAAGCATGAGTTTGCAACTACTTTACTTTTGGAGAAAATTCAAAACATTCATTATTCAATAGGGCCCAAACTATCAAAAACCAGCGGTTTCAATGAACACACATTTCTTGGTAGAATCATGCAGGACTGAAATTTTTGATGTTTTTCTACTCCTCTCATGAGCCCAAACAAGTCTCTAAAAGCATGAGTTTGCAACTACTTTACTTTTGGAGAAAATTCAAAACATTCATTACTCAAAAGAGCCCAATAGCAAAAACCAGCGTTTTGAATGAAGAATCACATTTCTTGGTAGAATCATGCAGGATTGAAATTTTTGATGGTTTTTTACTCCTCTCAACAGCCCAAACAAGTTTCTAAAAGGATGAGTTTGCAACTACTTTACTTTTGGAGAAAATTCAAAACATTCATTATTCAATAGGGCCCAATCTATCAAAAACCAGCGGTTTGAATGAACACACATTTCTTGGTAGAATCATGCAGGACTGAAATTTTTGATGTCCTTCTACTCCTCTCATGAGCCCAAACAAGTCTCTAAAAGCATGAGTTTGCAACTACTTTACTTTTGGAGAAAATTCAAAACATTCATTACTCAAAAGAGCCCAATAGCAAAAACCAGCGTTTTGAATGAAGAATCACATTTCTTGGTAGAATCATGCAGGATTGAAATTTTTTATGGTTTTTTACTCCTCTCAACAGCCCAAACAAGTTTCTAAAAGGATGTGTTTGCAACTACTTTACTTTTGGAGAAAATTCAAAACATTTATTATTCAATAGGGCCCAAACTATCAAAAACCAGCGGTTTCAATGAACACACATTTCTTGGTAGAATCATGCAGGACTGAAATTTTTGATGTTTTTCTACTCCTCTCATGAGCCCAAACAAGTCTCTAAAAGCATGAGTTTGCAACTACTTTACTTTTGGAGAAAATTCAAAACATTCATTATTCAATAAAGCCCAATAGCAAAAATCAGGTTTTGAATGAAGAATCACATTTCTTGGTAGAATCATGCAGGATTGAAATTTTTGATGGTTTTTTACTCCTCTCAACAGCCCAAACAAGTTTCTAAAAGGATGAGTTTGCAACTACTTTACTTTTGGAGAAAATTCAAAACATTCATTATTCAATAGGGCCCAAACTATCAAAAACCAGCGGTTTCAATGAACACACATTTCTTGGTAAAATCATGCAGGACTGAAATTTTTGATGTTTTTCTACTCCTCTCATGAGCCCAAACAAGTCTCTAAAAGCATGAGTTTGCAACTACTTTACTTTTGGAGAAAATTCAAAACATTCATTATTCAATAGAGCCCAATAGCAAAAACCAGCGTTTTGAATGAAGAATCACATTTCTTGGTAGAATCATGCAGGATTGAAATTTTTGATGGTTTTTTACTCCTCTCAACAGCCCAAACAAGTTTCTAAAAGGATGAGTTTGCAACTACTTTACTTTTGGAGAAAATTCAAAACATTCATTATTCAATAGGGCCCAAACTATCAAAAACCAGCGGTTTCAATGAACACACATTTCTTGGTAGAATCATGCAGTACTGAAATTTTTGATGTTTTTCTACTCCTCTCATGAGCCCAAGCAAGTCACTAAAAGCATGAGTTTGCAACTACTTTACTTTTGGAGAAAATTCAAAACATTCATTATTCAATAGAGCCCAATAGCAAAAATCAGGTTTTGAATGAAGAATCACATTTCTTGGTACAATCATGCAGGACTGAAATTTTTGATGTTTTTCTACTCCTCTCATGAGCCCAAACAAGTCTCTAAAAGGATGAGTTTGCAACTACTTTACTTTTGGAGAAAATTCAAAACATTCATTATTCAATAGAGCCCAATAGCAAAAACCAGCGTTTAGAATGAAGAATCACATTTCTTGGTAGAATCATGCAGGATTGAAATTTTTTATGGTTTTTTACTCCTCTCAACAGCCCAAACAAGTTTCTAAAAGGATGAGTTTGCAACTACTTTACTTTTGGAGAAAATTCAAAACATTCATTATTCAATAGGGCCCAAACTATCAAAAACCAGCGGTTTCAATGAACACACATTTCTTGGTAGAATCATGCAGGACTGAAATTTTTGATGTTTTTCTACTCCTCTCATGAGCCCAAACAAGTCTCTAAAAGCATGAGTTTGCAACTACTTTACTTTTGGAGAAAATTCAAAACATTCATTATTCAATAGAGCCCAATAGCAAAAACCAGCGTTTTGAATGAAGAATCACATTTCTTGGTAGAATCATGCAGGATTGAATTTTTTGATGGTTTTTTACTCCTCTCAACAGCCCAAACAAGTTTCTAAAAGGATGAGTTTGCAACTACTTTACTTTTGGAGAAAATTCAAAACATTCATTATTCAATAGGGCCCAAACTATCAAAAACCAGCGGTTTCAATGAACACACATTTCTTGGTAGAATCATGCAGGACTGAAATTTTTGATGTTTTTCTACTCCTCTCATGAGCCCAAACAAGTCTCTAAAAGCATGAGTTTGCAACTACTTTACTTTTGGAGAAAATTCAAAACATTCATTATTCAATAGAGCCCAATAGCAAAAATCAGGTTTTGAATGAAGAATCACATTTCTTGGTAGAATCATGCAGGATTGAAATTGTTGATGGTTTTTTACTCCTCTCAACAGCCCAAACAAGTTTCTAAAAGGATGAGTTTGCAACTACTTTACTTTTGGAGAAAATTCAAAACATTCATTATTCAATAGGGCCCAAACTATCAAAAACCAGCGGTTTCAATGAACACACATTTCTTGGTAGAATCATGCAGGACTGAAATTTTTGATGGTTTTCTACTCCTCTTATGAGCCCAAACAAGTCTCTAAAAGCATGAGTTTGCAACTACTTTACTTTTGGAGAAAATTCAAAACATTCATTATTCAATAGAGCCCAATAGCAAAAACCAGCGTTTTGAATGAAGAATCACATTTCTTGGTAGAATCATGCAGGATTGAAATTTTTGATGGTTTTTTACTCCTCTCAACAGCCCAAACAAGTTTCTAAAAGGATGAGTTTGCAACTACTTTACTTTTGTAGAAAATTCAAAACATTCATTATTCAATAGGGCCCAAACTATCAAAAACCAGCGGTTTCAATGAACACACATTTCTTGGTAGAATCATGCAGGACTGAAATTTTTGATGTTTTTCTACTCCTCTCATGAGCCCAAACAAGTCTCTAAAAGGATGAGTTTGCAACTACTTTACTTTTGGAGAAAATTCAAAACATTCATTATTCAATAGAGCCCAATAGCAAAAACCAGCGTTTAGAATGAAGAATCACATTTCTTGGTAGAATCATGCAGGAGTGAAATTTTTTATGGTTTTTTACTCCTCTCAACAGCCCAAACAAGTTTCTAAAAGGATGAGTTTGCAACTACTTTACTTTTGGAGAAAATTCAAAACATTCATTATTCAATAGGGCCCAAACTATCAAAAACCAGCGGTTTCAATGAACACACATTTCTTGGTAGAATCATGCAGGACTGAAATTTTTGATGTTTTTCTACTCCTCTCATGAGCCCAAACAAGTCTCTAAAAGCATGAGTTTGCAACTACTTTACTTTTGGAGAAAATTCAAAACATTCATTATTCAATAGAGCCCAATAGCAAAAACCAGCGTTTTGAATGAAGAATCACATTTCTTGGTAGAATCATGCAGGATTGAAATTTTTGATGGTTTTTTACTCCTCTCAACAGCCCAAACAAGTTTCTAAAAGGATGAGTTTGCAACTACTTTACTTTTGGAGAAAATTCAAAACATTCATTATTCAATAGGGCCCAAACTATCAAAAACCAGCGGTTTCAATGAACACACATTTCTTGGTAGAATCATGCAGGACTGAAATTTTTGATGTTTTTCTACTCCTCTCATGAGCCCAAACAAGTCTCTAAAAGCATGAGTTTGCAACTACTTTACTTTTGGAGAAAATTCAAAACATTCATTATTCAATAGAGCCCAATAGCAAAAACCAGCGTTTTGAATGAAGAATCACATTTCTTGGTAGAATCATGCAGGATTGAAATTTTTGATGGTTTTTTACTCCTCTCAACAGCCCAAACAAGTTTCTAAAAGGATGAGTTTGCAACTACTTTACTTTTGGAGAAAATTCAAAACATTCATTATTCAATAGGGCCCAAACTATCAAAAACCAGCGGTTTCAATGAACACACATTTCTTGGTAGAATCATGCAGTACTGAAATTTTTGATGTTTTTCTACTCCTCTCATGAGCCCAAACAAGTCACTAAAAGCATGAGTTTGCAACTACTTTACTTTTGGAGAAAATTCAAAACATTCATTATTCAATAGAGCCCAATAGCAAAAATCAGGTTTTGAATGAAGAATCACATTTCTTGGTACAATCATGCAGGACTGAAATTTTTGATGTTTTTCTACTCCTCTCATGAGCCCAAACAAGTCTCTAAAAGGATGAGTTTGCAACTACTTTACTTTTGGAGAAAATTCAAAACATTCATTATTCAATAGAGCCCAATAGCAAAAACCAGCGTTTAGAATGAAGAATCACATTTCTTGGTAGAATCATGCAGGATTGAAATTTTTTATGGTTTTTTACTCCTCTCAACAGCCCAAACAAGTTTCTAAAAGGATGAGTTTGCAACTACTTTACTTTTGGAGAAAATTCAAAACATTCATTATTCAATAGGGCCCAAACTATCAAAAACCAGCGGTTTCAATGAACACACATTTCTTGGTAGAATCATGCAGGACTGAAATTTTTGATGTTTTTCTACTCCTCTCATGAGCCCAAACAAGTCTCTAAAAGCATGAGTTTGCAACTACTTTACTTTTGGAGAAAATTCAAAACATTCATTATTCAATAGAGCCCAATAGCAAAAACCAGCGTTTTGAATGAAGAATCACATTTCTTGGTAGAATCATGCAGGATTGAAATTTTTGATGGTTTTTTACTCCTCTCAACAGCCCAAACAAGTTTCTAAAAGGATGAGTTTGCAACTACTTTACTTTTGGAGAAAATTCAAAACATTCATTATTCAATAGGGCCCAAACTATCAAAAACCAGCGGTTTCAATGAACACACATTTCTTGGTAGAATCATGCAGGACTGAAATTTTTGATGTTTTTCTACTCCTCTCATGAGCCCAAACAAGTCTCTAAAAGCATGAGTTTGCAACTACTTTACTTTTGGAGAAAATTCAAAACATTCATTATTCAATAGAGCCCAATAGCAAAAATCAGGTTTTGAATGAAGAATCACATTTCTTGGTAGAATCATGCAGGATTGAAATTGTTGATGGTTTTTTACTCCTCTCAACAGCCCAAACAAGTTTCTAAAAGGATGAGTTTGCAACTACTTTACTTTTGGAGAAAATTCAAAACATTCATTATTCAATAGGGCCCAAACTATCAAAAACCAGCGGTTTCAATGAACACACATTTCTTGGTAGAATCATGCAGGACTGAAATTTTTGATGGTTTTCTACTCCTCTTATGAGCCCAAACAAGTCTCTAAAAGCATGAGTTTGCAACTACTTTACTTTTGGAGAAAATTCAAAACATTCATTATTCAATAGAGCCCAATAGCAAAAACCAGCGTTTTGAATGAAGAATCACATTTCTTGGTAGAATCATGCAGGATTGAAATTTTTGATGGTTTTTTACTCCTCTCAACAGCCCAAACAAGTTTCTAAAAGGATGAGTTTGCAACTACTTTACTTTTGTAGAAAATTCAAAACATTCATTATTCAATAGGGCCCAAACTATCAAAAACCAGCGGTTTCAATGAACACACATTTCTTGGTAGAATCATGCAGGACTGAAATTTTTGATGTTTTTCTACTCCTCTCATGAGCCCAAACAAGTCTCTAAAAGCATGAGTTTGCAACTACTTTACTTTTGGAGAAAATTCAAAACATTCATTATTCAATAGAGCCCAATAGCAAAAACCAGCGTTTTGAATGAAGAATCACATTTCTTGGTAGAATCATGCAGGATTGAAATTTTTGATGGTTTTTTACTCCTCTCAACAGCCCAAACAAGTTTCTAAAAGGATGAGTTTGCAACTACTTTACTTTTGGAGAAAATTCAAAACATTCATTATTCAATAGGGCCCAAACTATCAAAAACCAGCGGTTTCAATGAACACACATTTCTTGGTAGAATCATGCAGTACTGAAATTTTTGATGTTTTTCTACTCCTCTCATGAGCCCAAACAAGTCACTAAAAGCATGAGTTTGCAACTACTTTACTTTTGGAGAAAATTCAAAACATTCATTATTCAATAGAGCCCAATAGCAAAAATCAGGTTTTGAATGAAGAATCACATTTCTTCGTACAATCATGCAGGACTGAAATTTTTGATGTCCTTCTACTCCTCTCATGAGCCCAAACAAGTCTCTAAAAGCATGAGTTTGCAACTACTTTACTTTTGGAGAAAATTCAAAACATTCATTACTCAAAAGAGCCCAATAGCAAAAACCAGCGTTTTGAATGAAGAATCACATTTCTTGGTAGAATCATGCAGGATTGAAATTTTTTATGGTTTTTTACTCCTCTCAACAGCCCAAACAAGTTTCTAAAAGGATGTGTTTGCAACTACTTTACTTTTGGAGAAAATTCAAAACATTTATTATTCAATAGGGCCCAAACTATCAAAAACCAGCGGTTTCAATGAACACACATTTCTTGGTAGAATCATGCAGGACTGAAATTTTTGATGTTTTTCTACTCCTCTCATGAGCCCAAACAAGTCTCTAAAAGCATGAGTTTGCAACTACTTTACTTTTGGAGAAAATTCAAAACATTCATTATTCAATAGAGCCCAATAGCAAAAACCAGCGTTTTGAATGAAGAATCACATTTCTTGGTAGAATCATGCAGGATTGAAATTTTTGATGGTTTTTTACTCCTCTCAACAGCCCAAACAAGTTTCTAAAAGGATGAGTTTACAACTACTTTACTTTTGGAGAAAATTCAAAACATTCATTATTCAATAGGGCCCAAACTATCAAAAACCAGCGGTTTCAATGAACACACATTTCTTGGTAGAATCATGCAGGACTGAAATTTTTGATGTTTTTCTACTCCTCTCATGAGCCCAAACAAGTCTCTAAAAGCATGAGTTTGCAACTACTTTACTTTTGGAGAAAATTCAAAACATTCACTATTCAATAGAGCCCAATAGCAAAAATCAGGTTTTGAATGAAGAATCACATTTCTTGGTAAAATCATGCAGGATTGAAATTTTTGATGGTTTTTTACTCCTCTCAACAGCCCAAACAAGTTTCTAAAAGGATGAGTTTGCAACTACTTTACTTTTGGAGAAAATTCAAAACATTCATTATTCAATAGGGCCCAAACTATCAAAAACCAGCGGTTTCAATGAACACACATTTCTTGGTAGAATCATGCAGGACTGAAATTTTTGATGTTTTTCTACTCCTCTCATGAGCCCAAACAAGTCTCTAAAAGCATGAGTTTGCAACTACTTTACTTTTGGAGAAAATTCAAAACATTCATTATTCAATAGAGCCCAATAGCAAAAACCAGCGTTTTGAATGAAGAATCACATTTCTTGGTAGAATAATGCAGGATTGAAATTTTTGATGGTTTTTTACTCCTCTCAACAGCCCAAACAAGTTTCTAAAAGGATGAGTTTGCAACTACTTTACTTTTGGAGAAAATTCAAAACATTCATTATTCAATAGGGCCCAAACTATCAAAAACCAGCGGTTTCAATGAACACACATTTCTTGGTAGAATCATGCAGGACTGAAATTTTTGATGTTTTTCTACTCCTCTCATGAGCCCAAACAAGTCTCTAAAAGCATGAGTTTGCAACTACTTTACTTTTGGAGAAAATTCAAAACATTCATTATTCAATAGAGCCCAATAGCAAAAACCAGCGTTTCGAATGAAGAATCACATTTCTTGGTAGAATCATGCAGGATTGAAATTTTTGATGGTTTTTTACTCCTCTCAACAGCCCAAACAAGTTTCTAAAAGGATGAGTTTGCAACTACTTTACTTTTGGAGAAAATTCAAAACATTCATTATTCAATAGGGCCCAAACTATCAAAAACCAGCGGTTTCAATGAACACACATTTCTTGGTAGAATCATGCAGGACTGAAATTTTTGATGTTTTTCTACTCCTCTCATGAGCCCAAACAAGTCTCTAAAAGCATGAGTTTGCAACTACTTTACTTTTGGAGAAAATTCAAAACATTCATTATTCAATAGAGCCCAATAGCAAAAACCAGCGTTTTGAATGAAGAATCACATTTCTTGGTAGAATCATGCAGGATTGAAATTTTTGATGGTTTTTTACTCCTCTCAACAGCCCAAACAAGTTTCTAAAAGGATGAGTTTGCAACTACTTTACTTTTGGAGAAAATTCAAAACATTCATTATTCAATAGGGCCCAAACTATCAAAAACCAGCGGTTTGAATGAACACACATTTCTTGGTAGAATCATGCAGGACTGAAATTTTTGATGTTTTTCTACTCCTCTCATGAGCCCAAACAAGTCTCTAAAAGCATGAGTTTGCAACTACTTTACTTTTGGAGAAAATTCAAAACATTCACTATTCAATAGAGCCCAATAGCAAAAATCAGGTTTTGAATGAAGAATCACATTTCTTGGTAAAATCATGCAGGATTGAAATTTTTGATGGTTTTTTACTCCTCTCAACAGCCCAAACAAGTTTCTAAAAGGATGAGTTTGCAACTACTTTACTTTTGGAGAAAATTCAAAACATTCATTATTCAATAGGGCCCAAACTATCAAAAACCAGCGGTTTCAATGAACACACATTTCTTGGTAGAATCATGCAGGACTGAAATTTTTGATGTTTTTCTACTCCTCTCATGAGCCCAAACAAGTCTCTAAAAGCATGAGTTTGCAACTACTTTACTTTTGGAGAAAATTCAAAACATTCATTATTCAATAGAGCCCAATAGCAAAAACCAGCGTTTTGAATGAAGAATCACATTTCTTGGTAGAATCATGCAGGATTGAAATTTTTGATGGTTTTTTACTCCTCTCAACAGCCCAAACAAGTTTCTAAAAGGATGAGTTTGCAACTACTTTACTTTTGGAGAAAATTCAAAACATTCATTATTCAATAGGGCCCAAACTATCAAAAACCAGCGGTTTGAATGAACACACATTTCTTGGTAGAATCATGCAGGACTGAAATTTTTGATGTTTTTCTACTCCTCTCATGAGCCCAAACAAGTCTCTAAAAGCATGAGTTTGCAACTACTTTACTTTTGGAGAAAATTCAAAACATTCACTATTCAATAGAGCCCAATAGCAAAAATCAGGTTTTGAATGAAGAATCACATTTCTTGGTAAAATCATGCAGGATTGAAATTTTTGATGGTTTTTTACTCCTCTCAACAGCCCAAACAAGTTTCTAAAAGGATGAGTTTGCAACTACTTTACTTTTGGAGAAAATTCAAAACATTCATTATTCAATAGGGCCCAAACTATCAAAAACCAGCGGTTTCAATGAACACACATTTCTTGGTAGAATCATGCAGGACTGAAATTTTTGATGTTTTTCTACTCCTCTCATGAGCCCAAACAAGTCTCTAAAAGCATGAGTTTGCAACTACTTTACTTTTGGAGAAAATTCAAAACATTCATTATTCAATAGAGCCCAATAGCAAAAACCAGCGTTTTGAATGAAGAATCACATTTCTTGGTAGAATCATGCAGGATTGAAATTTTTGATGGTTTTTTACTCCTCTCAACAGCCCAAACAAGTTTCTAAAAGGATGAGTTTGCAACTACTTTACTTTTGGAGAAAATTCAAAACATTCATTATTCAATAGGGCCCAAACTATCAAAAACCAGCGGTTTCAATGAACACACATTTCTTGGTAGAATCATGCAGGACTGAAATTTTTGATGTTTTTCTACTCCTCTCATGAGCCCAAACAAGTCTCTAAAAGCATGAGTTTGCAACTACTTTACTTTTGGAGAAAATTCAAAACATTCATTATTCAATAGAGCCCAATAGCAAAAACCAGCGTTTTGAATGAAGAATCACATTTCTTGGTAGAATCATGCAGGATTGAAATTTTTGATGGTTTTTTACTCCTCTCAACAGCCCAAACAAGTTTCTAAAAGGATGAGTTTGCAACTACTTTACTTTTGGAGAAAATTCAAAACATTCATTATTCAATAGGGCCCAAACTATCAAAAACCAGCGGTTTCAATGAACACACATTTCTTGGTAGAATCATGCAGTACTGAAATTTTTGATGTTTTTCTACTCCTCTCATGAGCCCAAACAAGTCACTAAAAGCATGAGTTTGCAACTACTTTACTTTTGGAGAAAATTCAAAACATTCATTATTCAATAGAGCCCAATAGCAAAAATCAGGTTTTGAATGAAGAATCACATTTCTTGGTACAATCATGCAGGACTGAAATTTTTGATGTTTTTCTACTCCTCTCATGAGCCCAAACAAGTCTCTAAAAGGATGAGTTTGCAACTACTTTACTTTTGGAGAAAATTCAAAACATTCATTATTCAATAGAGCCCAATAGCAAAAACCAGCGTTTAGAATGAAGAATCACATTTCTTGGTAGAATCATGCAGGATTGAAATTTTTTATGGTTTTTTACTCCTCTCAACAGCCCAAACAAGTTTCTAAAAGGATGAGTTTGCAACTACTTTACTTTTGGAGAAAATTCAAAACATTCATTATTCAATAGGGCCCAAACTATCAAAAACCAGCGGTTTCAATGAACACACATTTCTTGGTAGAATCATGCAGGACTGAAATTTTTGATGTTTTTCTACTCCTCTCATGAGCCCAAACAAGTCTCTAAAAGCATGAGTTTGCAACTACTTTACTTTTGGAGAAAATTCAAAACATTCATTATTCAATAGAGCCCAATAGCAAAAACCAGCGTTTTGAATGAAGAATCACATTTCTTGGTAGAATCATGCAGGATTGAAATTTTTGATGGTTTTTTACTCCTCTCAACAGCCCAAACAAGTTTCTAAAAGGATGAGTTTGCAACTACTTTACTTTTGGAGAAAATTCAAAACATTCATTATTCAATAGGGCCCAAACTATCAAAAACCAGCGGTTTCAATGAACACACATTTCTTGGTAGAATCATGCAGGACTGAAATTTTTGATGTTTTTCTACTCCTCTCATGAGCCCAAACAAGTCTCTAAAAGCATGAGTTTGCAACTACTTTACTTTTGGAGAAAATTCAAAACATTCATTATTCAATAGAGCCCAATAGCAAAAATCAGGTTTTGAATGAAGAATCACATTTCTTGGTAGAATCATGCAGGATTGAAATTGTTGATGGTTTTTTACTCCTCTCAACAGCCCAAACAAGTTTCTAAAAGGATGAGTTTGCAACTACTTTACTTTTGGAGAAAATTCAAAACATTCATTATTCAATAGGGCCCAAACTATCAAAAACCAGCGGTTTCAATGAACACACATTTCTTGGTAGAATCATGCAGGACTGAAATTTTTGATGGTTTTCTACTCCTCTTATGAGCCCAAACAAGTCTCTAAAAGCATGAGTTTGCAACTACTTTACTTTTGGAGAAAATTCAAAACATTCATTATTCAATAGAGCCCAATAGCAAAAACCAGCGTTTTGAATGAAGAATCACATTTCTTGGTAGAATCATGCAGGATTGAAATTTTTGATGGTTTTTTACTCCTCTCAACAGCCCAAACAAGTTTCTAAAAGGATGAGTTTGCAACTACTTTACTTTTGTAGAAAATTCAAAACATTCATTATTCAATAGGGCCCAAACTATCAAAAACCAGCGGTTTCAATGAACACACATTTCTTGGTAGAATCATGCAGGACTGAAATTTTTGATGTTTTTCTACTCCTCTCATGAGCCCAAACAAGTCTCTAAAAGCATGAGTTTGCAACTACTTTACTTTTGGAGAAAATTCAAAACATTCATTATTCAATAGAGCCCAATAGCAAAAACCAGCGTTTTGAATGAAGAATCACATTTCTTGGTAGAATCATGCAGGATTGAAATTTTTGATGGTTTTTTACTCCTCTCAACAGCCCAAACAAGTTTCTAAAAGGATGAGTTTGCAACTACTTTACTTTTGGAGAAAATTCAAAACATTCATTATTCAATAGGGCCCAAACTATCAAAAACCAGCGGTTTCAATGAACACACATTTCTTGGTAGAATCATGCAGTACTGAAATTTTTGATGTTTTTCTACTCCTCTCATGAGCCCAAACAAGTCACTAAAAGCATGAGTTTGCAACTACTTTACTTTTGGAGAAAATTCAAAACATTCATTATTCAATAGAGCCCAATAGCAAAAATCAGGTTTTGAATGAAGAATCACATTTCTTCGTACAATCATGCAGGACTGAAATTTTTGATGTCCTTCTACTCCTCTCATGAGCCCAAACAAGTCTCTAAAAGCATGAGTTTGCAACTACTTTACTTTTGGAGAAAATTCAAAACATTCATTACTCAAAAGAGCCCAATAGCAAAAACCAGCGTTTTGAATGAAGAATCACATTTCTTGGTAGAATCATGCAGGATTGAAATTTTTTATGGTTTTTTACTCCTCTCAACAGCCCAAACAAGTTTCTAAAAGGATGTGTTTGCAACTACTTTACTTTTGGAGAAAATTCAAAACATTTATTATTCAATAGGGCCCAAACTATCAAAAACCAGCGGTTTCAATGAACACACATTTCTTGGTAGAATCATGCAGGACTGAAATTTTTGATGTTTTTCTACTCCTCTCATGAGCCCAAACAAGTCTCTAAAAGCATGAGTTTGCAACTACTTTACTTTTGGAGAAAATTCAAAACATTCATTATTCAATAAAGCCCAATAGCAAAAATCAGGTTTTGAATGAAGAATCACATTTCTTGGTAGAATCATGCAGGATTGAAATTTTTGATGGTTTTTTACTCCTCTCAACAGCCCAAACAAGTTTCTAAAAGGATGAGTTTGCAACTACTTTACTTTTGGAGAAAATTCAAAACATTCATTATTCAATAGGGCCCAAACTATCAAAAACCAGCGGTTTCAATGAACACACATTTCTTGGTAGAATCATGCAGGACTGAAATTTTTGATGTTTTTCTACTCCTCTCATGAGCCCAAACAAGTCTCTAAAAGCATGAGTTTGCAACTACTTTACTTTTGGAGAAAATTCAAAACATTCATTATTCAATAGAGCCCAATAGCAAAAACCAGCGTTTTGAATGAAGAATCACATTTCTTGGTAGAATCATGCAGGATTGAAATTTTTGATGGTTTTTTACTCCTCTCAACAGCCCAAACAAGTTTCTAAAAGGATGAGTTTGCAACTACTTTACTTTTGGAGAAAATTCAAAACATTCATTATTCAATAGGGCCCAAACTATCAAAAACCAGCGGTTTCAATGAACACACATTTCTTGGTAGAATCATGCAGTACTGAAATTTTTGATGTTTTTCTACTCCTCTCATGAGCCCAAACAAGTCACTAAAAGCATGAGTTTGCAACTACTTTACTTTTGGAGAAAATTCAAAACATTCATTATTCAATAGAGCCCAATAGCAAAAATCAGGTTTTGAATGAAGAATCACATTTCTTGGTACAATCATGCAGGACTGAAATTTTTGATGTTTTTCTACTCCTCTCATGAGCCCAAACAAGTCTCTAAAAGGATGAGTTTGCAACTACTTTACTTTTGGAGAAAATTCAAAACATTCATTATTCAATAGAGCCCAATAGCAAAAACCAGCGTTTAGAATGAAGAATCACATTTCTTGGTAGAATCATGCAGGATTGAAATTTTTTATGGTTTTTTACTCCTCTCAACAGCCCAAACAAGTTTCTAAAAGGATGAGTTTGCAACTACTTTACTTTTGGAGAAAATTCAAAACATTCATTATTCAATAGGGCCCAAACTATCAAAAACCAGCGGTTTCAATGAACACACATTTCTTGGTAGAATCATGCAGGACTGAAATTTTTGATGTTTTTCTACTCCTCTCATGAGCCCAAACAAGTCTCTAAAAGCATGAGTTTGCAACTACTTTACTTTTGGAGAAAATTCAAAACATTCATTATTCAATAGAGCCCAATAGCAAAAACCAGCGTTTTGAATGAAGAATCACATTTCTTGGTAGAATCATGCAGGATTGAAATTTTTGATGGTTTTTTACTCCTCTCAACAGCCCAAACAAGTTTCTAAAAGGATGAGTTTGCAACTACTTTACTTTTGGAGAAAATTCAAAACATTCATTATTCAATAGGGCCCAAACTATCAAAAACCAGCGGTTTCAATGAACACACATTTCTTGGTAGAATCATGCAGGACTGAAATTTTTGATGTTTTTCTACTCCTCTCATGAGCCCAAACAAGTCTCTAAAAGCATGAGTTTGCAACTACTTTACTTTTGGAGAAAATTCAAAACATTCATTATTCAATAGAGCCCAATAGCAAAAATCAGGTTTTGAATGAAGAATCACATTTCTTGGTAGAATCATGCAGGATTGAAATTGTTGATGGTTTTTTACTCCTCTCAACAGCCCAAACAAGTTTCTAAAAGGATGAGTTTGCAACTACTTTACTTTTGGAGAAAATTCAAAACATTCATTATTCAATAGGGCCCAAACTATCAAAAACCAGCGGTTTCAATGAACACACATTTCTTGGTAGAATCATGCAGGACTGAAATTTTTGATGGTTTTCTACTCCTCTTATGAGCCCAAACAAGTCTCTAAAAGCATGAGTTTGCAACTACTTTACTTTTGGAGAAAATTCAAAACATTCATTATTCAATAGAGCCCAATAGCAAAAACCAGCGTTTTGAATGAAGAATCACATTTCTTGGTAGAATCATGCAGGATTGAAATTTTTGATGGTTTTTTACTCCTCTCAACAGCCCAAACAAGTTTCTAAAAGGATGAGTTTGCAACTACTTTACTTTTGTAGAAAATTCAAAACATTCATTATTCAATAGGGCCCAAACTATCAAAAACCAACGGTTTCAATGAACACACATTTCTTGGTAGAATCATGCAGGACTGAAATTTTTGATGTTTTTCTACTCCTCTCATGAGCCCAAACAAGTCTCTAAAAGGATGAGTTTGCAACTACTTTACTTTTGGAGAAAATTCAAAACATTCATTATTCAATAGAGCCCAATAGCAAAAACCAGCGTTTAGAATGAAGAATCACATTTCTTGGTAGAATCATGCAGGAGTGAAATTTTTTATGGTTTTTTACTCCTCTCAACAACCCAAACAAGTTTCTAAAAGGATGAGTTTGCAACTACTTTACTTTTGGAGAAAATTCAAAACATTCATTATTCAATAGGGCCCAAACTATCAAAAACCAGCGGTTTCAATGAACACACATTTCTTGGTAGAATCATGCAGGACTGAAATTTTTGATGTTTTTCTACTCCTCTCATGAGCCCAAACAAGTCTCTAAAAGCATGAGTTTGCAACTACTTTACTTTTGGAGAAAATTCAAAACATTCATTATTCAATAGAGCCCAATAGCAAAAACCAGCGTTTTGAATGAAGAATCACATTTCTTGGTAGAATCATGCAGGATTGAAATTTTTGATGGTTTTTTACTCCTCTCAACAGCCCAAACAAGTTTCTAAAAGGATGAGTTTGCAACTACTTTACTTTTGGAGAAAATTCAAAACATTCATTATTCAATAGGGCCCAAACTATCAAAAACCAGCGGTTTCAATGAACACACATTTCTTGGTAGAATCATGCAGGACTGAAATTTTTGATGTTTTTCTACTCCTCTCATGAGCCCAAACAAGTCTCTAAAAGCATGAGTTTGCAACTACTTTACTTTTGGAGAAAATTCAAAACATTCATTATTCAATAGAGCCCAATAGCAAAAACCAGCGTTTTGAATGAAGAATCACATTTCTTGGTAGAATCATGCAGGATTGAAATTTTTGATGGTTTTTTACTCCTCTCAACAGCCCAAACAAGTTTCTAAAAGGATGAGTTTGCAACTACTTTACTTTTGGAGAAAATTCAAAACATTCATTATTCAATAGGGCCCAAACTATCAAAAACCAGCGGTTTCAATTAACACACATTTCTTGGTAGAATCATGCAGTACTGAAATTTTTGATGTTTTTCTACTCCTCTCATGAGCCCAAACAAGTCACTAAAAGCATGAGTTTGCAACTACTTTACTTTTGGAGAAAATTCAAAACATTCATTATTCAATAGAGCCCAATAGCAAAAATCAGGTTTTGAATGAAGAATCACATTTCTTGGTACAATCATGCAGGACTGAAATTTTTGATGTTTTTCTACTCCTCTCATGAGCCCAAACAAGTCTCTAAAAGGATGAGTTTGCAACTACTTTACTTTTGGAGAAAATTCAAAACATTCATTATTCAATAGAGCCCAATAGCAAAAACCAGCGTTTAGAATGAAGAATCACATTTCTTGGTAGAATCATGCAGGATTGAAATTTTTTATGGTTTTTTACTCCTCTCAACAGCCCAAACAAGTTTCTAAAAGGATGAGTTTGCAACTACTTTACTTTTGGAGAAAATTCAAAACATTCATTATTCAATAGGGCCCAAACTATCAAAAACCAGCGGTTTCAATGAACACACATTTCTTGGTAGAATCATGCAGGACTGAAATTTTTGATGTTTTTCTACTCCTCTCATGAGCCCAAACAAGTCTCTAAAAGCATGAGTTTGCAACTACTTTACTTTTGGAGAAAATTCAAAACATTCATTATTCAATAGAGCCCAATAGCAAAAACCAGCGTTTTGAATGAAGAATCACATTTCTTGGTAGAATCATGCAGGATTGAAATTTTTGATGGTTTTTTACTCCTCTCAACAGCCCAAACAAGTTTCTAAAAGGATGAGTTTGCAACTACTTTACTTTTGGAGAAAATTCAAAACATTCATTATTCAATAGGGCCCAAACTATCAAAAACCAGCGGTTTCAATGAACACACATTTCTTGGTAGAATCATGCAGGACTGAAATTTTTGATGTTTTTCTACTCCTCTCATGAGCCCAAACAAGTCTCTAAAAGCATGAGTTTGCAACTACTTTACTTTTGGAGAAAATTCAAAACATTCATTATTCAATAGAGCCCAATAGCAAAAATCAGGTTTTGAATGAAGAATCACATTTCTTGGTAGAATCATGCAGGATTGAAATTGTTGATGGTTTTTTACTCCTCTCAACAGCCCAAACAAGTTTCTAAAAGGATGAGTTTGCAACTACTTTACTTTTGGAGAAAATTCAAAACATTCATTATTCAATAGGGCCCAAACTATCAAAAACCAGCGGTTTCAATGAACACACATTTCTTGGTAGAATCATGCAGGACTGAAATTTTTGATGGTTTTCTACTCCTCTTATGAGCCCAAACAAGTCTCTAAAAGCATGAGTTTGCAACTACTTTACTTTTGGAGAAAATTCAAAACATTCATTATTCAATAGAGCCCAATAGCAAAAACCAGCGTTTTGAATGAAGAATCACATTTCTTGGTAGAATCATGCAGGATTGAAATTTTTGATGGTTTTTTACTCCTCTCAACAGCCCAAACAAGTTTCTAAAAGGATGAGTTTGCAACTACTTTACTTTTGTAGAAAATTCAAAACATTCATTATTCAATAGGGCCCAAACTATCAAAAACCAGCGGTTTCAATGAACACACATTTCTTGGTAGAATCATGCAGGACTGAAATTTTTGATGTTTTTCTACTCCTCTCATGAGCCCAAACAAGTCTCTAAAAGGATGAGTTTGCAACTACTTTACTTTTGGAGAAAATTCAAAACATTCATTATTCAATAGAGCCCAATAGCAAAAACCAGCGTTTAGAATGAAGAATCACATTTCTTGGTAGAATCATGCAGGAGTGAAATTTTTTATGGTTTTTTACTCCTCTCAACAGCCCAAACAAGTTTCTAAAAGGATGAGTTTGCAACTACTTTACTTTTGGAGAAAATTCAAAACATTCATTATTCAATAGGGCCCAAACTATCAAAAACCAGCGGTTTCAATGAACACACATTTCTTGGTAGAATCATGCAGGACTGAAATTTTTGATGTTTTTCTACTCCTCTCATGAGCCCAAACAAGTCTCTAAAAGCATGAGTTTGCAACTACTTTACTTTTGGAGAAAATTCAAAACATTCATTATTCAATAGAGCCCAATAGCAAAAACCAGCGTTTTGAATGAAGAATCACATTTCTTGGTAGAATCATGCAGGATTGAAATTTTTGATGGTTTTTTACTCCTCTCAACAGCCCAAACAAGTTTCTAAAAGGATGAGTTTGCAACTACTTTACTTTTGGAGAAAATTCAAAACATTCATTATTCAATAGGGCCCAAACTATCAAAAACCAGCGGTTTCAATGAACACACATTTCTTGGTAGAATCATGCAGGACTGAAATTTTTGATGTTTTTCTACTCCTCTCATGAGCCCAAACAAGTCTCTAAAAGCATGAGTTTGCAACTACTTTACTTTTGGAGAAAATTCAAAACATTCATTATTCAATAGACCCCAATAGCAAAAATCAGGTTTTGAATGAAGAATCACATTTCTTGGTAGAATCATGCAGGATTGAAATTTTTGATGGTTTTTTACTCCTCTCAACAGCCCAAACAAGTTTCTAAAAGGATGAGTTTGCAACTACTTTACTTTTGGAGAAAATTCAAAACATTCATTATTCAATAGGGCCCAAAATATCAAAAACCAGCGGTTTCAATGAACACACATTTCTTGGTAGAATCATGCAGTACTGAAATTTTTGATGTTTTTCTACTCCTCTCATGAGCCCAAACAAGTCACTAAAAGCATGAGTTTGCAACTACTTTACTTTTGGAGAAAATTCAAAACATTCATTATTCAATAGAGCCCAATAGCAAAAATCAGGTTTTGAATGAAGAATCACATTTCTTGGTACAATCATGCAGGACTGAAATTTTTGATGTTTTTCTACTCCTCTCATGAGCCCAAACAAGTCTCTAAAAGGATGAGTTTGCAACTACTTTACTTTTGGAGAAAATTCAAAACATTCATTATTCAATAGAGCCCAATAGCAAAAACCAGCGTTTAGAATGAAGAATCACATTTCTTGGTAGAATCATGCAGGATTGAAATTTTTTATGGTTTTTTACTCCTCTCAACAGCCCAAACAAGTTTCTAAAAGGATGAGTTTGCAACTACTTTACTTTTGGAGAAAATTCAAAACATTCATTATTCAATAGGGCCCAAACTATCAAAAACCAGCGGTTTCAATGAACACACATTTCTTGGTAGAATCATGCAGGACTGAAATTTTTGATGTTTTTCTACTCCTCTCATGAGCCCAAACAAGTCTCTAAAAGCATGAGTTTGCAACTACTTTACTTTTGGAGAAAATTCAAAACATTCATTATTCAATAGAGCCCAATAGCAAAAACCAGCGTTTTGAATGAAGAATCACATTTCTTGGTAGAATCATGCAGGATTGAAATTTTTGATGGTTTTTTACTCCTCTCAACAGCCCAAACAAGTTTCTAAAAGGATGAGTTTGCAACTACTTTACTTTTGGAGAAAATTCAAAACATTCATTATTCAATAGGGCCCAAACTATCAAAAACCAGCGGTTTCAATGAACACACATTTCTTGGTAGAATCATGCAGGACTGAAATTTTTGATGTTTTTCTACTCCTCTCATGAGCCCAAACAAGTCTCTAAAAGCATGAGTTTGCAACTACTTTACTTTTGGAGAAAATTCAAAACATTCATTATTCAATAGAGCCCAATAGCAAAAATCAGGTTTTGAATGAAGAATCACATTTCTTGGTAGAATCATGCAGGATTGAAATTGTTGATGGTTTTTTACTCCTCTCAACAGCCCAAACAAGTTTCTAAAAGGATGAGTTTGCAACTACTTTACTTTTGGAGAAAATTCAAAACATTCATTATTCAATAGGGCCCAAACTATCAAAAACCAGCGGTTTCAATGAACACACATTTCTTGGTAGAATCATGCAGGACTGAAATTTTTGATGGTTTTCTACTCCTCTTATGAGCCCAAACAAGTCTCTAAAAGCATGAGTTTGCAACTACTTTACTTTTGGAGAAAATTCAAAACATTCATTATTCAATAGAGCCCAATAGCAAAAACCAGCGTTTTGAATGAAGAATCACATTTCTTGGTAGAATCATGCAGGATTGAAATTTTTGATGGTTTTTTACTCCTCTCAACAGCCCAAACAAGTTTCTAAAAGGATGAGTTTGCAACTACTTTACTTTTGTAGAAAATTCAAAACATTCATTATTCAATAGGGCCCAAACTATCAAAAACCAGCGGTTTCAATGAACACACATTTCTTGGTAGAATCATGCAGGACTGAAATTTTTGATGTTTTTCTACTCCTCTCATGAGCCCAAACAAGTCTCTAAAAGCATGAGTTTGCAACTACTTTACTTTTGGAGAAAATTCAAAACATTCATTATTCAATAGAGCCCAATAGCAAAAATCAGGTTTTGAATGAAGAATCACATTTCTTGGTAGAATCATGCAGGATTGAAATTTTTGATGGTTTTTTACTCCTCTCAACAGCCCAAACAAGTTTCTAAAAGGATGAGTTTGCAACTACTTTACTTTTGGAGAAAATTCAAAACATTCATTATTCAATACGGCCCAAACTATCAAAAACCAGCGGTTTGAATGAACACACATTTCTTGGTAGAATCATGCAGGACTGAAATTTTTGATGTTTTTCTACTTCGCTCATGAGCCCAAACAAGTCTCTAAAAGGATGAGTTTGCAACTACTTTACTTTTGGAGAAAATTCAAAACATTCATTATTCAATAGAGCCCAATAGCAAAAACCAGCGTTTTGAATGAAGAATCACATTTCATGGTAGAATCATGCAGGATTGAAATTTTTGATGGTTTTTTACTCCTCTCAACAGCCCAAACAAGTTTCTACAAGGATGAGTTTGCAACTACTTTACTTTTGGACAAAATTCAAAACATTCATTATTCAATAGGGCCCAAACTATCAAAAACCAGCGGTTTCAATGAACACACATTTCTTGGTAGAATCATGCATGACTGAAATTTTTGATGTTTTTCTACTCCTCTCATGAGCCCAATCAAGTCTCTAAAAGCATGAGTTTGCAACTACTTTACTTTTGGAGAAAATTCAAAACATTCATTATTCATTAGAGCCCAATAGCAAAAATCAGGTTTTGAATGAAGAATCACATTTCTTGGTAGAATCATGCAGGATTGAAATTTTTGATGGTTTTTTACTACTCTCAACAGCCCAAACAAGTTTCTAAAAGGATGAGTTTGCAACTACTTTACTTTTGGAGAAAATTCAAAACATTGATTATTCAATAGGGCCCAAAATATCAAAAACCAGCGGTTTGAATGAACACACATTTCTTGGTAGAATCGTGCAGGACTGAAATTTTTGATGTTTTTCTACTCCTCTCATGAGCCCAAACAAGTCTCTAAAAGCATGAGTTTGCAACTACTTTACTTTTGGAGAAAATTCAAAACATTCAATATTCAATAGAGCCCAATAGCAAAAACCAGCGTTTTGAATGAAGAATCATATTTCTTGGTAGAATCATGAAGGATTGAAATTTTTGATGGTTTTTTACTCCTCTCAACAGCCCAAACAAGTTTCTAAAAGGATGAGTTTGCAACTACTTTACTTTTGGAGAAAATTCAAAACATTCATTATTCAATAGGGCCCAAACTATCAAAAACCAGCGGTTTCAATGAACAAACATTTCTTGGTAGAATCATGCAGGACTGAAATTTTTGATGTTTTTCTACTCCTCTCATGAGCCCAAACAAGTCTCTAAAAGCATGAGTTTGCAACTACTTTACTTTTGGAGAAAATTCAAAACATTCATTATTCAATAAAGCCCAATAGCAAAAATCAGGTTTTGAATGAAGAATCACATTTCTTGGTAGAATCATGCAGGATTGAAATTTTTGATGGTTTTTTACTCCTCTCAACAGCCCAAACAAGTTTCTAAAAGGATGAGTTTGCAACTACTTTACTTTTGGAGAAAATTCAAAACATTCATTATTCAATAGGGCCCAAACTATCAAAAACCATCGGTTTCAATGAACACACATTTCTTGGTAGAATCATGCAGGACTGAAATTTTTGATGTTTTTCTACTCCTCTCATGAGCCCAAACAAGAAAATAAAAGCATGAGTTTGCAACTACTTTACTTTTGTAGAAAATTCAAAACATTCATTATTCAATAAAGCCCAATAGCAAAAATCAGGTTTTGAATGAAGAATCACATTTCTTGGTAGAATCATGCAGGATTGAAATTTTTGATGGTTTTTTACTCCTCTCAACAGCCCAAACAAGTTTCTAAAAGGATGAGTTTGCAACTACTTTACTTTTGGAGAAAATTCAAAACATTCATTATTCAATAGGGCCCAAACTATGAAAAACCAGCGGTTTCAATGAACACACATTTCTTGGTAGAATCATGCAGGACTGAAATTTTTGATGTTTTTCTACTCCTCTCATGAGCCCAAACAAGTCTCTAAAAGCATGAGTTTGCAACTACTTTACTTTTGGAGAAAATTCAAAACATTCATTATTCAATAGAGCCCAATAGCAAAAACCAGCGTTTTGAATGAAGAATCACATTTCTTGGTAGAATCATGCAGGATTGAAATTTTTGATGGTTTTTTACTCCTCTCAACAGCCCAAACAAGTTTCTAAAAGCATGAGTTTGCAACTACTTTACTTTTGGAGAAAATTCAAAACATTCATTATTCAATAGAGCCCAATAGCAAAAATCAGGTTTTGAATGAAGAATCACATTTCTTGGTAAAATCATGCAGGTTTAAAATTTTTGATGGTTTTTTACTCCTCTCAACAGCCCAAACAAGTTTCTAAAAGGATGAGTTTGCAACTACTTTACTTTTGGAGAAAATTCAAAACATTCATTATTCAATAGGGCCCAAACTATCAAAAACCAGTGGTTTGAATGAACACACATTTCTTGGTAGAGTCATGCAGGACTGAAATTTTTGATGTTTTTCTACTCCTCTCATGAGCCCAAACAAGTCTCTAAAAGCATGAGTTTGCAACTACTTTACTTTTGGAGAAAATTCAAAACATTCATTATTCAATAGATCCCAATAGCAAAAATCAGGTTTTGAATGAAGAATCACATTTCTTGGTAGAATCATGCAGGATTGAAATTTTTGATGGTTTTTTACTCCTCTCAACAGCCCAAACAAGTTTCTAAAAGGATGAGTTTGCAACTACTTTACTTTTGGAGAAAATTCAAAACATTCATTATTCAATAGGGCCCAAAATATCAAAAACCAGCGGTTTGAATGAACACACATTTCTTGGTAGAATCGTGCAGGACTGAAATTTTTGATGTTTTTCTACTCCTCTCATGAGCCCAAACAAGTCTCTAAAAGGATGAGTTTGCAACTACTTTACTTTTGGAGAAAATTCAAAACATTCATTATTCAATAGAGCCCAATAGCAAAAATCAGGTTTTGAATGAAGAATCACATTTCTTGGTAAAATCATGCAGGATTGAAATTTTTGATGGTTTTTTACTCCTCTCAACAGCCCAAACAAGTTTCTAAAAGGATGAGTTTGCAACTACTTTACTTTTGGAGAAAATTCAAAACATTCATTATTCAATAGGGCCCAAACTATCAAAAACCAGCGGTTTCAATGAACACACATTTCTTGGTAGAATCATGCAGGACTGAAATTTTTGATGTTTTTCTACTCCTCTCATGAGCCCAAACAAGTCTCTAAAAGCATGAGTTTGCAACTACTTTACTTTTGGAGAAAATTCAAAACATTCATTATTCAATAGAGCCCAATAGCAAAAATCAGGTTTTGAATGAAGAATCACATTTCTTGGTAGAATCATGCAGGATTGAAATTTTTGATGGTTTTTTACTCCTCTCAACAGCCCAAACAAGTTTCTAAAAGGATGAGTTTGCAACTACTTTACTTTTGGAGAAAATTCAAAACATTCATTATTCAATAGGGCCCAAAATATCAAAAACCAGCGGTTTGAATGAACACACATTTCTTGGTAGAATCGTGCAGGACTGAAATTTTTGATGTTTTTCTACTTCTCTCATGAGCCCAAACAAGTCTCTAAAAGGATGAGTTTGCAACTACTTTACTTTTGGAGAAAATTCAAAACATTCATTATTCAATAGAGCCCAATAGCAAAAACCAGCGTTTTGAATGAAGAATCACATTTCTTGGTAGAATCACGCAGGATTGAAATTTTTGATGGTTTTTTACTCCTCTCAACAGCCCAAACAAGTTTCTAAAAGGCTGAGTTTGCAACTACTTTACTTTTGGAGAAAATTCAAAACATTCATTATTCAATAGGGCCCAAACTATCAAAAACCAGCGGTTTGAATGAACACACATTTCTTGGTAGAATCATGCAGGACTGAAATTTTTGATGTTTTCCTACTCCTCTCATGAGCCCAAACAAGTCTCTAAAAGCATGAGTTTGCAACTACTTTACTTTTGGAGAAAATTCAAAACATTCATTACTCAAAAGAGCCCAATAGCAGAAACCAGCGTTTTGAATGAAGAATCACATTTCTTGGTAGAATCATGCAGGATTGAAATTTTTGATGGTTTTTTACTCCTCTCAACAGCCCAAACAAGTTTCTAAAAGGATGAGTTTGCAACTACTTTACTTTTGGAGAAAATTCAAAACATTTATTATTCAATAGGGCCCAAACTATCAAAAACCAGCGGTTTCAATGAACACACATTTCTTGGTAGAATCATGCAGGACTGAAATTTTTGATGTTTTTCTACTCCTCTCATGAGCCCAAACAAGTCTCTAAAAGCATGAGTTTGCAACTACTTTACTTTTGGAGAAAATTCAAAACATTCATTATTCAATAGAGCCCAATAGCAAAAATCAGGTTTTGAATGAAGAATCACATTTCTTGGTATAATCATGCAGGATTGAAATTTTTGATGTTTTTTTACTCCTCTCAACAGCCCAAACAAGTTTCTAAAAGGATGAGTTTGTAACTACTTTACTTTTGGAGAACATTCAAAACATTCATTATTCAATAGGGCCCAAACTATCAAAAACCAGCGGTTTCAATGAACACATATTTCTTGGTAGAATCATGCAGGACTGAAATTTTTGATGTTTTTCTACTCCTCTCATGAGCCCAAACAAGTCTCTAAAAGCATGAGTTTGCAACTACTTTACTTTTGGAGAAAATTCAAAACATTCATTATTCAATAGAGCCCAATAGCAAAAATCAGGTTTTGAATGAAGAATCACATTTCTTGGTATAATCATGCAGGATTGAAATTTTTGATGGTTTTTTACTCCTCTCAACAGCCCAAACAAGTTTCTAAAAGGATGAGTTTGTAACCACTTTACTTTTGGAGAAAATTCAAAACATTCATTATTCAATAGGGCCCAAACTATCAAAAACCAGCGGTTTCAATGAACACACATTTCTTGGTAGAATCATGCAGGACTGAAATTTTTGATGTTTTTCTACTCCTCTCATGAGCCCAAACAAGTCTCTAAAAGCATGAGTTTGCAACTACTTTACTTTTGGAGAAAATTCAAAACATTCACTATTCAATAGAGCCCAATAGCAAAAATCAGGTTTTGAATGAAGAATCACATTTCTTGGTAAAATCATGCAGGTTTAAAATTTTTGATGGTTTTTTACTCCTCTCAACAGCCCAAACAAGTTTCTAAAAGGATGAGTTTGCAACTACTTTACTTTTGGAGATAATTCAAAACATTCATTATTCAATAGGGCCCAAACTATCAAAAACCAGCGGTTTGAATGAACACACATTTCTTGGTAGAGTCATGCAGGACTGAAATTTTTGATGTTTTTCTACTCCTCTCATGAGCCCAAACAAGTCTCTAAAAGCATGAGTTTGCAACTACTTTACTTTTGGAGAAAATTCAAAACATTCATTATTCAATAGAGCCCAATAGCAAAAATCAGGTTTTGAATGAAGAATCACATTTCTTGGTAGAATCATGCAGGATTGAAATTTTTGATGGTTTTTTACTCCTCTCAACAGCCCAAACAAGTTTCTAAAAGGATGAGTTTGCAACTACTTTACTTTTGGAGAAAATTCAAAACATTCATTATTCAATAGGGCCCAAAATATCAAAAACCAGCGGTTTGAATGAACACACATTTCTTGGTAGAATCGTGCAGGACTGAAATTTTTGATGTTTTTCTACTCCTCTCATGAGCCCAAACAAGTCTCTAAAAGGATGAGTTTGCAACTACTTTACTTTTGGAGAAAATTCAAAACATTCATTATTCAATAGAGCCCAATAGCAAAAACCAGCGTTTTGAATGAAGAATCACATTTCTTGGTAGAATCACGCAGGATTGAAATTTTTGATGGTTTTTTACTCCTCTCAACAGCCCAAACAAGTTTCTAAAAGGATGAGTTTGCAACTACTTTACTTTTGGAGAAAATTCAAAACATTCATTATTCAATAGGGCCCAAACTATCAAAAACCAGCGGTTTGAATGAACACACATTTCTTGGTAGAATCATGCAGGACTGAAATTTTTGATGTTTTTCTACTCCTCTCATGAGCCCAAACAAGTCTCTAAAAGCATGAGTTTGCAACTACTTTACTTTTGGAGAAAATTCAAAACATTCATTACTCAAAAGAGCCCAATAGCAGAAACCAGCGTTTTGAATGAAGAATCACATTTCTTGGTAGAATCATGCAGGATTGAAATTTTTGATGTTTTTTTACTCCTCTCAACAGCCCAAACAAGTTTCTAAAAGCATGAGTTTGCAACTACTTTACTTTTGGAGAAAATTCAAAACATTCATTATTCAATAGAGCCCAATAGCAAAAATCAGGTTTTGAATGAAGAATCACATTTCTTGGTAAAATCATGCAGGATTGAAATTTTTGATGGTTTTTTACTCCTCTCAACAGCCCAAACAAGTTTCTAAAAGGATGAG
Organism: Dendrobates tinctorius; assembly: GCF_039654945.1. Taxonomy (NCBI): domain Eukaryota; kingdom Metazoa; phylum Chordata; class Amphibia; order Anura; family Dendrobatidae; genus Dendrobates; species Dendrobates tinctorius. The sequence goes on from NW_027361966.1 coordinate 61,058, forward strand.
TTTGCAACTACTTTACTTTTGGAGAAAATTCAAAACATTCATTATTCAATAGGGCCCAAACTATCAAAAACCAGCGGTTTCAATGAACACACATTTTTTAGTAGAATCATGCAGGACTGAAATTTTTGATGTTTTTCTACTCCTCTCATGAGCCCAAACAAGTCTCTAAAAGCATGAGTTTGCAACTACTTTACTTTTGGAGAAAATTCAAAACATTCATTATTCAATAGAGCCCAATAGCAAAAATCAGGTTTTGAATGAAGAATCACATTTCTTGGTAGAATCATGCAGGATTGAAATTTTTGATGTTTTTTTACTCCTCTCAACAGCCCAAACAAGTTTCTAAAAGCATGAGTTTGCAACTACTTTACTTTTGGAGAAAATTCAAAACATTCATTATTCAATAGAGCCCAATAGCAAAAATCAGGTTTTGAATGAAGAATCACATTTCTTGGTAAAATCATGCAGGATTGAAATTTTTGATGGTTTTTTACTCCTCTCAACAGCCCAAACAAGTTTCTAAAAGGATGAGTTTGCAACTACTTTACTTTTGGAGAAAATTCAAAACATTCATTATTCAATAGGGCCCAAACTATCAAAAACCAGCGGTTTCAATGAACACACATTTCTTGGTAGAATCATGCAGGACTGAAATTTTTGATGTTTTTCTACTCCTCTCATGAGCCCAAACAAGTCTCTAAAAGCATGAGTTTGCAACTACTTTACTTTTGGAGAAAATTCAAAACATTCAACTATTCAATAGAGCCCAATAGCAAAAATCAGGTTTTGAATGAAGAATCACATTTCTTGGTAAAATCATGCAGGATTGAAATTTTTGATGGTTTTTTACTCCTCTCAACAGCCCAAACAAGTTTCTAAAAGGATGAGTTTGCAACTACTTTACTTTTGGAGAAAATTCAAAACATTCATTATTCAATAGGGCCCAAACTATCAAAAACGAGCGGTTTGAATGAACACACATTTCTTGGTAGAATCATGCAGGACTGAAATTTTTGATGTTTTTCTACTCCTCTCATGAGCCCAAACAAGTCTCTAAAAGCATGAGTTTGCAACTACTTTACTTTTGGAGAAAATTCAAAACATTCATTACTCAAAAGAGCCCAATAGCAAAAACCAGCGTTTTGAATGAAGAATCACATTTCTTGGTAGAATCATGCAGGATTGAAATTTTTGATGGTTTTTTACTCCTCTCAACAGCCCAAACAAGTTTCTAAAAGGATGAGTTTGCAACTACTTTACTTTTGGAGAAAATTCAAAACATTCATTATTCAATAGGGCCCAAACTATCAAAAACCAGCGGTTTCAATGAACACACATTTCTTGGTAGAATCATGCAGGACTGAAATTTTTGATGTTTTTCTACTCCTCTCATGAGCCCAAACAAGTCTCTAAAAGCATGAGTTTGCAACTACTTTACTTTTGGAGAAAATTCAAAACATTCACTATTCAATAGAGCCCAATAGCAAAAATCAGGTTTTGAATGAAGAATCACATTTCTTGGTAAAATCATGCAGGATTGAAATTTTTGATGGTTTTTTACTCCTCTCAACAGCCCAAACAAGTTTCTAAAAGGATGAGTTTGCAACTACTTTACTTTTGGAGAAAATTCAAAACATTAATTATTCAATAGGGCCCAAACTATCAAAAACCAGCGGTTTGAATGAACACATATTTCTTGGTAGAATCATGCAGGACTGAAATTTTTGATGTTTTTCTACTCCTCTCATGAGCCCAAACAATTCTCTAAAAGCATGAGTTTGCAACTACTTTACTCTTGGAGAAAATTCAAAACATTCATTACTCAAAAGAGCCCAATAGCAAAAACCAGCGTTTTGAATGAAGAATCACATTTCTTGGTAGAATCATGCAGGATTGAAATTTTTGATGGTTTTTTACTCCTCTCAACAGCCCAAACAAGTTTCTAAAAGGATGAGTTTGCAACTACTTTACTTTTGGAGAAAATTCAAAACATTCATTATTCAATAGGGCCCAAACTATCAAAAACCAGCGGTTTCAATGAACACACATTTTTTAGTAGAATCATGCAGGACTGAAATTTTTGATGTTTTTCTACTCCTCTCATGAGCCCAAACAAGTCTCTAAAAGCATGAGTTTGCAACTACTTTACTTTTGGAGAAAATTCAAAACATTCATTACTCAAAAGAGCCCAATAGCAAAAACCAGCGTTTTGAATGAAGAATCACATTTCTTGGTAGAATCATGCAGGATTGAAATTTTTGATGGTTTTTTACTCCTCTCAACAGCCCAAACAAGTTTCTAAAAGGATGAGTTTGCAACTACTTTACTTTTGGAGAAAATTCAAAACATTCATTATTCAATAGGGCCCAAACTATCAAAAACCAGCGGTTTCAATGAACACACATTTCTTGGTAGAATCATGCAGGACTGAAATTTTTGATGTTTTTCTACTCCTCTCATGAGCCCAAACAAGTCTCTAAAAGCATGAGTTTGCAACTACTTTACTTTTGGAGAAAATTCAAAACATTCATTATTCAATAGAGCCCAATAGCAAAAATCAGGTTTTGAATGAAGAATCACATTTCTTGGTAGAATCATGCAGGATTGAAATTTTTGATGGTTTTTTTACTCCTCTCAACAGCCCAAACAAGTTTCTAAAAGGATGAGTTTGCAACTACTTTACTTTTGGAGAAAATTCAAAACATTCATTATTCAATAGGGCCCAAACTATCAAAAACCAGCGGTTTCAATGAACACACATTTCTTGGTAGAATCATGCAGGACTGAAATTTTTGATGTTTTTCTACTCCTCTCATGAGCCCAAACAAGTCTCTAAAAGCATGAGTTTGCAACTACTTTACTTTTGGAGAAAATTCAAAACATTCATTATTCAATAGAGCCCAATAGCAAAAATCAGGTTTTGAATGAAGAATCACATTTCTTGGTAGAATCATGCAGGATTGAAATTTTTGATGGTTTTTTACTCCTCTCAACAGCCCAAACAAGTTTCTAAAAGGATGAGTTTGCAACTACTTTACTTTTGGAGAAAATTCAAAACATTCATTATTCAATAGAGCCCAATAGCAAAAATCAGGTTTTGAATGAAGAATCACATTTCTTGGTAGAATCATGCAGGATTGAAATTTTTGATGGTTTTTTACTCCTCTCAACAGCCCAAACAAGTTTCTAAAAGGATGAGTTTGCAACTACTTTACTTTTGGAGAAAATTCAAAACATTCATTATTCAATAGAGCCCAATAGCAAAAATCAGGTTTTGAATGAAGAATCACATTTCTTGGTAAAATCATGCAGGATTGAAATTTTTGATGGTTTTTTACTCCTCTCAACAGCCCAAACAAGTTTCTAAAAGGATGAGTTTGCAACTACTTTACTTTTGGAGAAAATTCAAAACATTCATTATTCAATAGGGCCCAAACTATCAAAAACCAGCGGTTTGAATGAACACACATTTCTTGGTAGAATCATGCAGGACTGAAATTTTTGATGTTTTTCTACTCCTCTCATGAGCCCAAACAAGTCTCTAAAAGCATGAGTTTGCAACTACTTTACTTTTGGAGAAAATTCAAAACATTCATTACTCAAAAGAGCCCAATAGCAAAAACCAGCGTTTTGAATGAAGAATCACATTTCTTGGTAGAATCATGCAGGATTGAAATTTTTGATGGTTTTTTACTCCTCTCAACAGCCCAAACAAGTTTCTAAAAGGATGAGTTTGCAACTACTTTACTTTTGGAGAAAATTCAAAACATTCATTATTCAATAGGGCCCAAACTATCAAAAACCAGCGGTTTCAATGAACACACATTTCTTGGTAGAATCATGCAGGACTGAAATTTTTGATGTTTTTCTACTCCTCTCATGAGCCCAAACAAGTCTCTAAAAGCATGAGTTTGCAACTACTTTACTTTTGGAGAAAATTCAAAACATTCATTATTCAATAGAGCCCAATAGCAAAAATCAGGTTTTGAATGAAGAATCACATTTCTTGGTAGAATCATGCAGGATTGAAATTTTTGATGGTTTTTTACTCCTCTCAACAGCCCAAACAAGTTTCTAAAAGGATGAGTTTGCAACTACTTTACTTTTGGAGAAAATTCAAAACATTCATTATTCAATAGAGCCCAATAGCAAAAATCAGGTTTTGAATGAAGAATCACATTTCTTGGTAGAATCATGCAGGATTGAAATTTTTGATGGTTTTTTACTCCTCTCAACAGCCCAAACAAGTTTCTAAAAGGATGAGTTTGCAACTACTTTACTTTTGGAGAAAATTCAAAACATTCATTATTCAATAGAGCCCAATAGCAAAAATCAGGTTTTGAATGAAGAATCACATTTCTTGGTAAAATCATGCAGGATTGAAATTTTTGATGGTTTTTTACTCCTCTCAACAGCCCAAACAAGTTTCTAAAAGGATGAGTTTGCAACTACTTTACTTTTGGAGAAAATTCAAAACATTCATTATTCAATAGGGCCCAAACTATCAAAAACCAGCGGTTTGAATGAACACACATTTCTTGGTAGAATCATGCAGGACTGAAATTTTTGATGTTTTTCTACTCCTCTCATGAGCCCAAACAAGTCTCTAAAAGCATGAGTTTGCAACTACTTTACTTTTGGAGAAAATTCAAAACATTCATTACTCAAAAGAGCCCAATAGCAAAAACCAGCGTTTTGAATGAAGAATCACATTTCTTGGTAGAATCATGCAGGATTGAAATTTTTGATGGTTTTTTACTCCTCTCAACAGCCCAAACAAGTTTCTAAAAGGATGAGTTTGCAACTACTTTACTTTTGGAGAAAATTCAAAACATTCATTATTCAATAGGGCCCAAACTATCAAAAACCAGCGGTTTCAATGAACACACATTTCTTGGTAGAATCATGCAGGACTGAAATTTTTGATGTTTTTCTACTCCTCTCATGAGCCCAAACAAGTCTCTAAAAGCATGAGTTTGCAACTACTTTACTTTTGGAGAAAATTCAAAACATTCATTATTCAATAGAGCCCAATAGCAAAAATCAGGTTTTGAATGAAGAATCACATTTCTTGGTAAAATCATGCAGGATTGAAATTTTTGATGGTTTTTTACTCCTCTCAACAGCCCAAACAAGTTTCTAAAAGGATGAGTTTGCAACTACTTTACTTTTGGAGAAAATTCAAAACATTCATTATTCAATAGGGCCCAAACTATCAAAAACCAGCGGTTTCAATGAACACACATTTCTTGGTAGAATCATGCAGGACTGAAATTTTTGATGTTTTTCTACTCCTCTCATGAGCCCAAACAAGTCTCTAAAAGCATGAGTTTGCAACTACTTTACTTTTGGAGAAAATTCAAAACATTCATTATTCAATAGAGCCCAATAGCAAAAATCAGGTTTTGAATGAAGAATCACATTTCTTGGTAGAATCATGCAGGATTGAAATTTTTGATGGTTTTTTACTCCTCTCAACAGCCCAAACAAGTTTCTAAAAGGATGAGTTTGCAACTACTTTACTTTTGGAGAAAATTCAAAACATTCATTATTCAATAGAGCCCAATAGCAAAAATCAGGTTTTGAATGAAGAATCACATTTCTTGGTAAAATCATGCAGGATTGAAATTTTTGATGGTTTTTTACTCCTCTCAACAGCCCAAACAAGTTTCTAAAAGGATGAGTTTGCAACTACTTTACTTTTGGAGAAAATTCAAAACATTAATTATTCAATAGGGCCCAAACTATCAAAAACCAGCGGTTTGAATGAACACATATTTCTTGGTAGAATCATGCAGGACTGAAATTTTTGATGTTTTTCTACTCCTCTCATGAGCCCAAACAATTCTCTAAAAGCATGAGTTTGCAACTACTTTACTCTTGGAGAAAATTCAAAACATTCATTACTCAAAAGAGCCCAATAGCAAAAACCAGCGTTTTGAATGAAGAATCACATTTCTTGGTAGAATCATGCAGGATTGAAATTTTTGATGGTTTTTTACTCCTCTCAACAGCCCAAACAAGTTTCTAAAAGGATGAGTTTGCAACTACTTTACTTTTGGAGAAAATTCAAAACATTCATTATTCAATAGGGCCCAAACTATCAAAAACCAGCGGTTTCAATGAACACACATTTTTTAGTAGAATCATGCAGGACTGAAATTTTTGATGTTTTTCTACTCCTCTCATGAGCCCAAACAAGTCTCTAAAAGCATGAGTTTGCAACTACTTTACTTTTGGAGAAAATTCAAAACATTCATTACTCAAAAGAGCCCAATAGCAAAAACCAGCGTTTTGAATGAAGAATCACATTTCTTGGTAGAATCATGCAGGATTGAAATTTTTGATGGTTTTTTACTCCTCTCAACAGCCCAAACAAGTTTCTAAAAGGATGAGTTTGCAACTACTTTACTTTTGGAGAAAATTCAAAACATTCATTATTCAATAGGGCCCAAACTATCAAAAACCAGCGGTTTCAATGAACACACATTTCTTGGTAGAATCATGCAGGACTGAAATTTTTGATGTTTTTCTACTCCTCTCATGAGCCCAAACAAGTCTCTAAAAGCATGAGTTTGCAACTACTTTACTTTTGGAGAAAATTCAAAACATTCATTATTCAATAGAGCCCAATAGCAAAAATCAGGTTTTGAATGAAGAATCACATTTCTTGGTAGAATCATGCAGGATTGAAATTTTTGATGGTTTTTTTACTCCTCTCAACAGCCCAAACAAGTTTCTAAAAGGATGAGTTTGCAACTACTTTACTTTTGGAGAAAATTCAAAACATTCATTATTCAATAGGGCCCAAACTATCAAAAACCAGCGGTTTCAATGAACACACATTTCTTGGTAGAATCATGCAGGACTGAAATTTTTGATGTTTTTCTACTCCTCTCATGAGCCCAAACAAGTCTCTAAAAGCATGAGTTTGCAACTACTTTACTTTTGGAGAAAATTCAAAACATTCATTATTCAATAGAGCCCAATAGCAAAAATCAGGTTTTGAATGAAGAATCACATTTCTTGGTAGAATCATGCAGGATTGAAATTTTTGATGGTTTTTTACTCCTCTCAACAGCCCAAACAAGTTTCTAAAAGGATGAGTTTGCAACTACTTTACTTTTGGAGAAAATTCAAAACATTCATTATTCAATAGAGCCCAATAGCAAAAATCAGGTTTTGAATGAAGAATCACATTTCTTGGTAGAATCATGCAGGATTGAAATTTTTGATGGTTTTTTACTCCTCTCAACAGCCCAAACAAGTTTCTAAAAGGATGAGTTTGCAACTACTTTACTTTTGGAGAAAATTCAAAACATTCATTATTCAATAGAGCCCAATAGCAAAAATCAGGTTTTGAATGAAGAATCACATTTCTTGGTAAAATCATGCAGGATTGAAATTTTTGATGGTTTTTTACTCCTCTCAACAGCCCAAACAAGTTTCTAAAAGGATGAGTTTGCAACTACTTTACTTTTGGAGAAAATTCAAAACATTCATTATTCAATAGGGCCCAAACTATCAAAAACCAGCGGTTTGAATGAACACACATTTCTTGGTAGAATCATGCAGGACTGAAATTTTTGATGTTTTTCTACTCCTCTCATGAGCCCAAACAAGTCTCTAAAAGCATGAGTTTGCAACTACTTTACTTTTGGAGAAAATTCAAAACATTCATTACTCAAAAGAGCCCAATAGCAAAAACCAGCGTTTTGAATGAAGAATCACATTTCTTGGTAGAATCATGCAGGATTGAAATTTTTGATGGTTTTTTACTCCTCTCAACAGCCCAAACAAGTTTCTAAAAGGATGAGTTTGCAACTACTTTACTTTTGGAGAAAATTCAAAACATTCATTATTCAATAGGGCCCAAACTATCAAAAACCAGCGGTTTCAATGAACACACATTTCTTGGTAGAATCATGCAGGACTGAAATTTTTGATGTTTTTCTACTCCTCTCATGAGCCCAAACAAGTCTCTAAAAGCATGAGTTTGCAACTACTTTACTTTTGGAGAAAATTCAAAACATTCATTATTCAATAGAGCCCAATAGCAAAAATCAGGTTTTGAATGAAGAATCACATTTCTTGGTAGAATCATGCAGGATTGAAATTTTTGATGGTTTTTTACTCCTCTCAACAGCCCAAACAAGTTTCTAAAAGGATGAGTTTGCAACTACTTTACTTTTGGAGAAAATTCAAAACATTCATTATTCAATAGAGCCCAATAGCAAAAATCAGGTTTTGAATGAAGAATCACATTTCTTGGTAGAATCATGCAGGATTGAAATTTTTGATGGTTTTTTACTCCTCTCAACAGCCCAAACAAGTTTCTAAAAGGATGAGTTTGCAACTACTTTACTTTTGGAGAAAATTCAAAACATTCATTATTCAATAGAGCCCAATAGCAAAAATCAGGTTTTGAATGAAGAATCACATTTCTTGGTAAAATCATGCAGGATTGAAATTTTTGATGGTTTTTTACTCCTCTCAACAGCCCAAACAAGTTTCTAAAAGGATGAGTTTGCAACTACTTTACTTTTGGAGAAAATTCAAAACATTCATTATTCAATAGGGCCCAAACTATCAAAAACCAGCGGTTTGAATGAACACACATTTCTTGGTAGAATCATGCAGGACTGAAATTTTTGATGTTTTTCTACTCCTCTCATGAGCCCAAACAAGTCTCTAAAAGCATGAGTTTGCAACTACTTTACTTTTGGAGAAAATTCAAAACATTCATTACTCAAAAGAGCCCAATAGCAAAAACCAGCGTTTTGAATGAAGAATCACATTTCTTGGTAGAATCATGCAGGATTGAAATTTTTGATGGTTTTTTACTCCTCTCAACAGCCCAAACAAGTTTCTAAAAGGATGAGTTTGCAACTACTTTACTTTTGGAGAAAATTCAAAACATTCATTATTCAATAGGGCCCAAACTATCAAAAACCAGCGGTTTCAATGAACACACATTTCTTGGTAGAATCATGCAGGACTGAAATTTTTGATGTTTTTCTACTCCTCTCATGAGCCCAAACAAGTCTCTAAAAGCATGAGTTTGCAACTACTTTACTTTTGGAGAAAATTCAAAACATTCATTATTCAATAGAGCCCAATAGCAAAAATCAGGTTTTGAATGAAGAATCACATTTCTTGGTAAAATCATGCAGGATTGAAATTTTTGATGGTTTTTTACTCCTCTCAACAGCCCAAACAAGTTTCTAAAAGGATGAGTTTGCAACTACTTTACTTTTGGAGAAAATTCAAAACATTCATTATTCAATAGGGCCCAAACTATCAAAAACCAGCGGTTTCAATGAACACACATTTCTTGGTAGAATCATGCAGGACTGAAATTTTTGATGTTTTTCTACTCCTCTCATGAGCCCAAACAAGTCTCTAAAAGCATGAGTTTGCAACTACTTTACTTTTGGAGAAAATTCAAAACATTCATTATTCAATAGAGCCCAATAGCAAAAATCAGGTTTTGAATGAAGAATCACATTTCTTGGTAGAATCATGCAGGATTGAAATTTTTGATGGTTTTTTACTCCTCTCAACAGCCCAAACAAGTTTCTAAAAGGATGAGTTTGCAACTACTTTACTTTTGGAGAAAATTCAAAACATTCATTATTCAATAGAGCCCAATAGCAAAAATCAGGTTTTGAATGAAGAATCACATTTCTTGGTAAAATCATGCAGGATTGAAATTTTTGATGGTTTTTTACTCCTCTCAACAGCCCAAACAAGTTTCTAAAAGGATGAGTTTGCAACTACTTTACTTTTGGAGAAAATTCAAAACATTCATTATTCAATAGGGCCCAAACTATCAAAAACCAGCGGTTTCAATGAACACACATTTCTTGGTAGAATCATGCAGGACTGAAATTTTTGATGTTTTTCTACTCCTCTCATGAGCCCAAACAAGTCTCTAAAAGCATGAGTTTGCAACTACTTTACTTTTGGAGAAAATTCAAAACATTCATTACTCAAAAGAGCCCAATAGCAAAAACCAGCGTTTTGAATGAAGAATCACATTTCTTGGTAGAATCATGCAGGATTGAAATTTTTGATGGTTTTTTACTCCTCTCAACAGCCCAAACAAGTTTCTAAAAGGATGAGTTTGCAACTACTTTACTTTTGGAGAAAATTCAAAACATTCATTATTCAATAGGGCCCAAACTATCAAAAACCAGCGGTTTCAATGAACACACATTTCTTGGTAGAATCATGCAGGACTGAAATTTTTGATGTTTTTCTACTCCTCTCATGAGCCCAAACAAGTCTCTAAAAGCATGAGTTTGCAACTACTTTACTTTTGGAGAAAATTCAAAACATTCATTATTCAATAGAGCCCAATAGCAAAAATCAGGTTTTGAATGAAGAATCACATTTCTTGGTAGAATCATGCAGGATTGAAATTTTTGATGGTTTTTTACTCCTCTCAACAGCCCAAACAAGTTTCTAAAAGGATGAGTTTGCAACTACTTTACTTTTGGAGAAAATTCAAAACATTCATTATTCAATAGAGCCCAATAGCAAAAATCAGGTTTTGAATGAAGAATCACATTTCTTGGTAAAATCATGCAGGATTGAAATTTTTGATGGTTTTTTACTCCTCTCAACAGCCCAAACAAGTTTCTAAAAGGATGAGTTTGCAACTACTTTACTTTTGGAGAAAATTCAAAACATTCATTATTCAATAGGGCCCAAACTATCAAAAACCAGCGGTTTCAATGAACACACATTTCTTGGTAGAATCATGCAGGACTGAAATTTTTGATGTTTTTCTACTCCTCTCATGAGCCCAAACAAGTCTCTAAAAGCATGAGTTTGCAACTACTTTACTTTTGGAGAAAATTCAAAACATTCATTACTCAAAAGAGCCCAATAGCAAAAACCAGCGTTTTGAATGAAGAATCACATTTCTTGGTAGAATCATGCAGGATTGAAATTTTTGATGGTTTTTTACTCCTCTCAACAGCCCAAACAAGTTTCTAAAAGGATGAGTTTGCAACTACTTTACTTTTGGAGAAAATTCAAAACATTCATTATTCAATAGGGCCCAAACTATCAAAAACCAGCGGTTTCAATGAACACACATTTCTTGGTAGAATCATGCAGGACTGAAATTTTTGATGTTTTTCTACTCCTCTCATGAGCCCAAACAAGTCTCTAAAAGCATGAGTTTGCAACTACTTTACTTTTGGAGAAAATTCAAAACATTCATTATTCAATAGAGCCCAATAGCAAAAATCAGGTTTTGAATGAAGAATCACATTTCTTGGTAAAATCATGCAGGATTGAAATTTTTGATGGTTTTTTACTCCTCTCAACAGCCCAAACAAGTTTCTAAAAGGATGAGTTTGCAACTACTTTACTTTTGGAGAAAATTCAAAACATTCATTATTCAATAGGGCCCAAACTATCAAAAACCAGCGGTTTCAATGAACACACATTTCTTGGTAGAATCATGCAGGACTGAAATTTTTGATGTTTTTCTACTCCTCTCATGAGCCCAAACAAGTCTCTAAAAGCATGAGTTTGCAACTACTTTACTTTTGGAGAAAATTCAAAACATTCATTATTCAATAGAGCCCAATAGCAAAAATCAGGTTTTGAATGAAGAATCACATTTCTTGGTAGAATCATGCAGGATTGAAATTTTTGATGGTTTTTTACTCCACTCAACAGCCCAAACAAGTTTCTAAAAGGATGAGTTTGCAACTACTTTACTTTTGGAGAAAATTCAAAATATTCATTATTCAATAGGGCCCAAAATATCAAAAACCAGCGGTTTCAATGAACACACATTTCTTGGTAGAATCGTGCAGGACTGAAATTTTTGATGTTTTTCTACTCCTCTCATGAGCCCAAACAAGTCTCTAAAAGGATGAGTTTGCAACTACTTTACTTTTGGAGAAAATTCAAAACATTCATTATTCAATAGAGCCCAATAGCAAAAACCAGCGTTTTGAATGAAGAATCACATTTCTTGGTAGAATCATGCAGGATTGAAATTTTTGATGTTTTTTTACTCCTCTCAACAGCCCAAACAAGTTTCTAAAACGATGAGTTTGCAACTACTTTACTTTTGGAGAAAATTCAAAACATTCATTATTCAATAGGGCCCAAACTATCAAAAACCAGCGGTTTGAATGAACACACATTTCTTGGTAGAATCATGCAGGACTGAAATTTTTGATGTTTTTCTACTCCTCTCATGAGCCCAAACAAGTCTCTAAAAGCATGAGTTTGCAACTACTTTACTTTTGGAGAAAATTCAAAACATTCATTACTCAAAAGAGCCCAATAGCAAAAACCAGCGTTTTGAATGAAGAATCACATTTCTTGGTAGAATCATGCAGGATTGAAATTTTTGATGGTTTTTTACTCCTCTCAACAGCCCAAACAAGTTTCTAAAAGGATGAGTTTGCAACTGCTTTACTTTTGGAGAAAATTCAAAACATTCATTATTCAATAGGGCCCAAACTATCAAAAACCAGCGGTTTCAATGAACACACATTTCTTGGTAGAATCATGCAGGACTGAAATTTTTGATGTTTTTCTACTCCTCTCATGAGCCCAAACAAGTCTCTAAAAGCATGAGTTTGCAACTACTTTACTTTTGGAGAAAATTCAAAACATTCATTATTCAATAGAGCCCAATAGCAAAAATCAGGTTTTGAATGAAGAATCACATTTCTTGGTAAAATCATGCAGGATTGAAATTTTTGATGGTTTTTTACTCCTCTCAACAGCCCAAACAAGTTTCTAAAAGGATGAGTTTGCAACTACTTTACTTTTGGAGAAAATTCAAAACATTAATTATTCAATAGGGCCCAAACTATCAAAAACCAGCGGTTTGAATGAACACACATTTCTTGGTAGAATCATGCAGGACTGAAATTTTTGATGTTTTTCTACTCCTCTCATGAGCCCAAACAAGTCTCTAAAAGCATGAGTTTGCAACTACTTTACTATTGGAGAAAATTCAAAACATTCATTACTCAAAAGAGCCCAATAGCAAAAACCAGCGTTTTGAATGAAGATTCACATTTCTTGGTAGAATCATGCAGGATTGAAATTTTTGATGGTTTTTTACTCCTCTCAACAGCCCAAACAAGTTTCTAAAAGGATGAGTTTGCAACTACTTTACTTTTGGAGAAAATTCAAAACATTCATTATTCAATAGGGCCCAAACTATCAAAAACCAGCGGTTTCAATGAACACACATTTTTTAGTAGAATCATGCAGGACTGAAATTTTTGATGTTTTTCTACTCCTCTCATGAGCCCAAACAAGTCTCTAAAAGCATGAGTTTGCAACTACTTTACTTTTGGAGAAAATTCAAAACATTCATTATTCAATAGAGCCCAATAGCAAAAATCAGGTTTTGAATGAAGAATCACATTTCTTGGTAGAATCATGCAGGATTGAAATTTTTGATGGTTTTTTACTCCTCTCAACAGCCCAAACAAGTTTCTAAAAGCATGAGTTTGCAACTACTTTACTTTTGGAGAAAATTCAAAACATTCATTATTCAATAGAGCCCAATAGCAAAAATCAGGTTTTGAATGAAGAATCACATTTCTTGGTAAAATCATGCAGGATTGAAATTTTTGATGGTTTTTTACTCCTCTCAACAGCCCAAACAAGTTTCTAAAAGGATGAGTTTGCAACTACTTTACTTTTGGAGAAAATTCAAAACATTCATTATTCAATAGGGCCCAAACTATCAAAAACCAGCGGTTTCAATGAACACACATTTCTTGGTAGAATCATGCAGGACTGAAATTTTTGATGTTTTTCTACTCCTCTCATGAGCCCAAACAAGTCTCTAAAAGCATGAGTTTGCAACTACTTTACTTTTGGAGAAAATTCAAAACATTCAACTATTCAATAGAGCCCAATAGCAAAAATCAGGTTTTGAATGAAGAATCACATTTCTTGGTAAAATCATGCAGGATTGAAATTTTTGATGGTTTTTTACTCCTCTCAACAGCCCAAACAAGTTTCTAAAAGGATGAGTTTGCAACTACTTTACTTTTGGAGAAAATTCAAAACATTCATTATTCAATAGGGCCCAAACTATCAAAAACGAGCGGTTTGAATGAACACACATTTCTTGGTAGAATCATGCAGGACTGAAATTTTTGATGTTTTTCTACTCCTCTCATGAGCCCAAACAAGTCTCTAAAAGCATGAGTTTGCAACTACTTTACTTTTGGAGAAAATTCAAAACATTCATTACTCAAAAGAGCCCAATAGCAAAAACCAGCGTTTTGAATGAAGAATCACATTACTTGGTAGAATCATGCAGGATTGAAATTTTTGATGGTTTTTTACTCCTCTCAACAGCCCAAACAAGTTTCTAAAAGGATGAGTTTGCAACTACTTTACTTTTGGAGAAAATTCAAAACATTCATTATTCAATAGGGCCCAAACTATCAAAAACCAGCGGTTTCAATGAACACACATTTCTTGGTAGAATCATGCAGGACTGAAATTTTTGATGTTTTTCTACTCCTCTCATGAGCCCAAACAAGTCTCTAAAAGCATGAGTTTGCAACTACTTTACTTTTGGAGAAAATTCAAAACATTCACTATTCAATAGAGCCCAATAGCAAAAATCAGGTTTTGAATGAAGAATCACATTTCTTGGTAAAATCATGCAGGATTGAAATTTTTGATGGTTTTTTACTCCTCTCAACAGCCCAAACAAGTTTCTAAAAGGATGAGTTTGCAACTACTTTACTTTTGGAGAAAATTCAAAACATTAATTATTCAATAGGGCCCAAACTATCAAAAACCAGCGGTTTGAATGAACACACATTTCTTGGTAGAATCATGCAGGACTGAAATTTTTGATGTTTTTCTACTCCTCTCATGAGCCCAAACAAGTCTCTAAAAGCATGAGTTTGCAACTACTTTACTCTTGGAGAAAATTCAAAACATTCATTACTCAAAAGAGCCCAATAGCAAAAACCAGCGTTTTGAATGAAGAATCACATTTCTTGGTAGAATCATGCAGGATTGAAATTTTTGATGGTTTTTTACTCCTCTCAACAGCCCAAACAAGTTTCTAAAAGGATGAGTTTGCAACTACTTTACTTTTGGAGAAAATTCAAAACATTCATTATTCAATAGGGCCCAAACTATCAAAAACCAGCGGTTTCAATGAACACACATTTTTTAGTAGAATCATGCAGGACTGAAATTTTTGATGTTTTTCTACTCCTCTCATGAGCCCAAACAAGTCTCTAAAAGCATGAGTTTGCAACTACTTTACTTTTGGAGAAAATTCAAAACATTCATTATTCAATAGAGCCCAATAGCAAAAATCAGGTTTTGAATGAAGAATCACATTTCTTGGTAGAATCATGCAGGATTGAAATTTTTGATGGTTTTTTACTCCTCTCAACAGCCCAAACAAGTTTCTAAAAGCATGAGTTTGCAACTACTTTACTTTTGGAGAAAATTCAAAACATTCATTATTCAATAGAGCCCAATAGCAAAAATCAGGTTTTGAATGAAGAATCACATTTCTTGGTAAAATCATGCAGGATTGAAATTTTTGATGGTTTTTTACTCCTCTCAACAGCCCAAACAAGTTTCTAAAAGGATGAGTTTGCAACTACTTTACTTTTGGAGAAAATTCAAAACATTCATTATTCAATAGGGCCCAAACTATCAATAACCAGCGGTTTCAATGAACACACATTTCTTGGTAGAATCATGCAGGACTGAAATTTTTTGATGTTTTTCTACTCCTCTCATGAGCCCAAACAAGTCTCTAAAAGCATGAGTTTGCAACTACTTTACTTTTGGAGAAAATTCAAAACATTCAACTATTCAATAGAGCCCAATAGCAAAAATCAGGTTTTGAATGAAGAATCACATTTCTTGGTAAAATCATGCAGGATTGAAATTTTTGATGGTTTTTTACTCCTCTCAACAGCCCAAACAAGTTTCTAAAAGGATGAGTTTGCAACTACTTTACTTTTGGAGAAAATTCAAAACATTCATTATTCAATAGGGCCCAAACTATCAAAAACGAGCGGTTTGAATGAACACACATTTCTTGGTAGAATCATGCAGGACTGAAATTTTTGATGTTTTTCTACTCCTCTCATGAGCCCAAACAAGTCTCTAAAAGCATGAGTTTGCAACTACTTTACTATTGGAGAAAATTCAAAACATTCATTACTCAAAAGAGCCCAATAGCAAAAACCAGCGTTTTGAATGAAGATTCACATTTCTTGGTAGAATCATGCAGGATTGAAATTTTTGATGGTTTTTTACTCCTCTCAACAGCCCAAACAAGTTTCTAAAAGGATGAGTTTGCAACTACTTTACTTTTGGAGAAAATTCAAAACATTCATTATTCAATAGGGCCCAAACTATCAAAAACCAGCGGTTTCAATGAACACACATTTTTCAGTAGAATCATGCAGGACTGAAATTTTTGATGTTTTTCTACTCCTCTCATGAGCCCAAACAAGTCTCTAAAAGCATGAGTTTGCAACTACTTTACTTTTGGAGAAAATTCAAAACATTCATTATTCAATAGAGCCCAATAGCAAAAATCAGGTTTTGAATGAAGAATCACATTTCTTGGTAGAATCATGCAGGATTGAAATTTTTGATGGTTTTTTACTCCTCTCAACAGCCCAAACAAGTTTCTAAAAGCATGAGTTTGCAACTACTTTACTTTTGGAGAAAATTCAAAACATTCATTATTCAATAGAGCCCAATAGCAAAAATCAGGTTTTGAATGAAGAATCACATTTCTTGGTAAAATCATGCAGGATTGAAATTTTTGATGGTTTTTTACTCCTCTCAACAGCCCAAACAAGTTTTTAAAAGGATGAGTTTGCAACTACTTTACTTTTGGAGAAAATTCAAAACATTCATTATTCAATAGGGCCCAAACTATCAAAAACCAGCGGTTTCAATGAACACACATTTCTTGGTAGAATCATGCAGGACTGAAATTTTTGATGTTTTTCTACTCCTCTCATGAGCCCAAACAAGTCTCTAAAAGCATGAGTTTGCAACTACTTTACTTTTGGAGAAAATTCAAAACATTCAACTATTCAATAGAGCCCAATAGCAAAAATCAGGTTTTGAATGAAGAATCACATTTCTTGGTAAAATCATGCAGGATTGAAATTTTTGATGGTTTTTTACTCCTCTCAACAGCCCAAACAAGTTTCTAAAAGGATGAGTTTGCAACTACTTTACTTTTGGAGAAAATTCAAAACATTCATTATTCAATAGGGCCCAAACTATCAAAAACCAACGGTTTCAATGAACACACATTTCTTGGTAGAATCATGCAGGACTGAAATTTTTGATGTTTTTCTACTCCTCTCATGAGCCCAAACAAGTCTCTAAAAGCATGAGTTTGCAACTACTTTACTTTTGGAGAAAATTCAAAACATTCAACTATTCAATAGAGCCCAATAGCAAAAATCAGGTTTTGAATGAAGAATCACATTTCTTGGTAAAATCATGCAGGATTGAAATTTTTGATGGTTTTTTACTCCTCTCAACAGCCCAAACAAGTTTCTAAAAGGATGAGTTTGCAACTACTTTACTTTTGGAGAAAATTCAAAACATTCATTATTCAATAGGGCCCAAACTATCAAAAACGAGCGGTTTGAATGAACACACATTTCTTGGTAGAATCATGCAGGACTGAAATTTTTGATGTTTTTCTACTCCTCTCATGAGCCCAAACAAGTCTCTAAAAGCATGAGTTTGCAACTACTTTACTTTTGGAGAAAATTCAAAACATTCATTACTCAAAAGAGCCCAATAGCAAAAACCAGCGTTTTGAATGAAGAATCACATTACTTGGTAGAATCATGCAGGATTGAAATTTTTGATGGTTTTTTACTCCTCTCAACAGCCCAAACAAGTTTCTAAAAGGATGAGTTTGCAACTACTTTACTTTTGGAGAAAATTCAAAACATTCATTATTCAATAGGGCCCAAACTATCAAAAACCAGCGGTTTCAATGAACACACATTTCTTGGTAGAATCATGCAGGACTGAAATTTTTGATGTTTTTCTACTCCTCTCATGAGCCCAAACAAGTCTCTAAAAGCATGAGTTTGCAACTACTTTACTTTTGGAGAAAATTCAAAACATTCACTATTCAATAGAGCCCAATAGCAAAAATCAGGTTTTGAATGAAGAATCACATTTCTTGGTAAAATCATGCAGGATTGAAATTTTTGATGGTTTTTTACTCCTCTCAACAGCCCAAACAAGTTTCTAAAAGGATGAGTTTGCAACTACTTTACTTTTGGAGAAAATTCAAAACATTAATTATTCAATAGGGCCCAAACTATCAAAAACCAGCGGTTTGAATGAACACACATTTCTTGGTAGAATCATGCAGGACTGAAATTTTTGATGTTTTTCTACTCCTATCATGAGCCCAAACAAGTCTCTAAAAGCATGAGTTTGCAACTACTTTACTCTTGGAGAAAATTCAAAACATTCATTACTCAAAAGAGCCCAATAGCAAAAACCAGCGTTTTGAATGAAGAATCACATTTCTTGGTAGAATCATGCAGGATTGAAATTTTTGATGGTTTTTTACTCCTCTCAACAGCCCAAACAAGTTTCTAAAAGGATGAGTTTGCAACTACTTTACTTTTGGAGAAAATTCAAAACATTCATTATTCAATAGGGCCCAAACTATCAAAAACCAGCGGTTTCAATGAACACACATTTTTTAGTAGAATCATGCAGGACTGAAATTTTTGATGTTTTTCTACTCCTCTCATGAGCCCAAACAAGTCTCTAAAAGCATGAGTTTGCAACTACTTTACTTTTGGAGAAAATTCAAAACATTCATTATTCAATAGAGCCCAATAGCAAAAATCAGGTTTTGAATGAAGAATCACATTTCTTGGTAGAATCATGCAGGATTGAAATTTTTGATGGTTTTTTACTCCTCTCAACAGCCCAAACAAGTTTCTAAAAGCATGAGTTTGCAACTACTTTACTTTTGGAGAAAATTCAAAACATTCATTATTCAATAGAGCCCAATAGCAAAAATCAGGTTTTGAATGAAGAATCACATTTCTTGGTAAAATCATGCAGGATTGAAATTTTTGATGGTTTTTTACTCCTCTCAACAGCCCAAATAAGTTTCTAAAAGGATGAGTTTGCAACTACTTTACTTTTGGAGAAAATTCAAAACATTCATTATTCAATAGGGCCCAAACTATCAATAACCAGCGGTTTCAATGAACACACATTTCTTGGTAGAATCATGCAGGACTGAAATTTTTTGATGTTTTTCTACTCCTCTCATGAGCCCAAACAAGTCTCTAAAAGCATGAGTTTGCAACTACTTTACTTTTGGAGAAAATTCAAAACATTCAACTATTCAATAGAGCCCAATAGCAAAAATCAGGTTTTGAATGAAGAATCACATTTCTTGGTAGAATCATGCAGGATTGAAATTTTTGATGGTTTTTTACTCCTCTCAACAGCCCAAACAAGTTTCTAAAAGGATGAGTTTGCAACTACTTTACTTTTGGAGAAAATTCAAAACATTCATTATTCAATAGAGCCCAATAGCAAAAATCAGGTTTTGAATGAAGAATCACATTTCTTGGTAGAATCATGCAGGATTGAAATTTTTGATGGTTTTTTACTCCTCTCAACAGCCCAAACAAGTTTCTAAAAGGATGAGTTTGCAACTACTTTACTTTTGGAGAAAATTCAAAACATTCATTATTCAATAGAGCCCAATAGCAAAAATCAGGTTTTGAATGAAGAATCACATTTCTTGGTAAAATCATGCAGGATTGAAATTTTTGATGGTTTTTTACTCCTCTCAACAGCCCAAACAAGTTTCTAAAAGGATGAGTTTGCAACTACTTTACTTTTGGAGAAAATTCAAAACATTCATTATTCAATAGGGCCCAAACTATCAAAAACCAGCGGTTTGAATGAACACACATTTCTTGGTAGAATCATGCAGGACTGAAATTTTTGATGTTTTTCTACTCCTCTCATGAGCCCAAACAAGTCTCTAAAAGCATGAGTTTGCAACTACTTTACTTTTGGAGAAAATTCAAAACATTCATTACTCAAAAGAGCCCAATAGCAAAAACCAGCGTTTTGAATGAAGAATCACATTTCTTGGTAGAATCATGCAGGATTGAAATTTTTGATGGTTTTTTACTCCTCTCAACAGCCCAAACAAGTTTCTAAAAGGATGAGTTTGCAACTACTTTACTTTTGGAGAAAATTCAAAACATTCATTATTCAATAGGGCCCAAACTATCAAAAACCAGCGGTTTCAATGAACACACATTTCTTGGTAGAATCATGCAGGACTGAAATTTTTGATGTTTTTCTACTCCTCTCATGAGCCCAAACAAGTCTCTAAAAGCATGAGTTTGCAACTACTTTACTTTTGGAGAAAATTCAAAACATTCATTATTCAATAGAGCC
The DNA here is from genome assembly GCF_039654945.1 of Dendrobates tinctorius. Classification (NCBI taxonomy): domain Eukaryota; kingdom Metazoa; phylum Chordata; class Amphibia; order Anura; family Dendrobatidae; genus Dendrobates; species Dendrobates tinctorius. The sequence continues at coordinate 81,548 of NW_027361966.1, forward strand.
CAATAGCAAAAATCAGGTTTTGAATGAAGAATCACATTTCTTGGTAGAATCATGCAGGATTGAAATTTTTGATGGTTTTTTACTCCTCTCAACAGCCCAAACAAGTTTCTAAAAGGATGAGTTTGCAACTACTTTACTTTTGGAGAAAATTCAAAACATTCATTATTCAATAGAGCCCAATAGCAAAAATCAGGTTTTGAATGAAGAATCACATTTCTTGGTAGAATCATGCAGGATTGAAATTTTTGATGGTTTTTTACTCCTCTCAACAGCCCAAACAAGTTTCTAAAAGGATGAGTTTGCAACTACTTTACTTTTGGAGAAAATTCAAAACATTCATTATTCAATAGAGCCCAATAGCAAAAATCAGGTTTTGAATGAAGAATCACATTTCTTGGTAAAATCATGCAGGATTGAAATTTTTGATGGTTTTTTACTCCTCTCAACAGCCCAAACAAGTTTCTAAAAGGATGAGTTTGCAACTACTTTACTTTTGGAGAAAATTCAAAACATTCATTATTCAATAGGGCCCAAACTATCAAAAACCAGCGGTTTGAATGAACACACATTTCTTGGTAGAATCATGCAGGACTGAAATTTTTGATGTTTTTCTACTCCTCTCATGAGCCCAAACAAGTCTCTAAAAGCATGAGTTTGCAACTACTTTACTTTTGGAGAAAATTCAAAACATTCATTACTCAAAAGAGCCCAATAGCAAAAACCAGCGTTTTGAATGAAGAATCACATTTCTTGGTAGAATCATGCAGGATTGAAATTTTTGATGGTTTTTTACTCCTCTCAACAGCCCAAACAAGTTTCTAAAAGGATGAGTTTGCAACTACTTTACTTTTGGAGAAAATTCAAAACATTCATTATTCAATAGGGCCCAAACTATCAAAAACCAGCGGTTTCAATGAACACACATTTCTTGGTAGAATCATGCAGGACTGAAATTTTTGATGTTTTTCTACTCCTCTCATGAGCCCAAACAAGTCTCTAAAAGCATGAGTTTGCAACTACTTTACTTTTGGAGAAAATTCAAAACATTCATTATTCAATAGAGCCCAATAGCAAAAATCAGGTTTTGAATGAAGAATCACATTTCTTGGTAAAATCATGCAGGATTGAAATTTTTGATGGTTTTTTACTCCTCTCAACAGCCCAAACAAGTTTCTAAAAGGATGAGTTTGCAACTACTTTACTTTTGGAGAAAATTCAAAACATTCATTATTCAATAGGGCCCAAACTATCAAAAACCAGCGGTTTCAATGAACACACATTTCTTGGTAGAATCATGCAGGACTGAAATTTTTGATGTTTTTCTACTCCTCTCATGAGCCCAAACAAGTCTCTAAAAGCATGAGTTTGCAACTACTTTACTTTTGGAGAAAATTCAAAACATTCATTATTCAATAGAGCCCAATAGCAAAAATCAGGTTTTGAATGAAGAATCACATTTCTTGGTAGAATCATGCAGGATTGAAATTTTTGATGGTTTTTTACTCCTCTCAACAGCCCAAACAAGTTTCTAAAAGGATGAGTTTGCAACTACTTTACTTTTGGAGAAAATTCAAAACATTCATTATTCAATAGAGCCCAATAGCAAAAATCAGGTTTTGAATGAAGAATCACATTTCTTGGTAAAATCATGCAGGATTGAAATTTTTGATGGTTTTTTACTCCTCTCAACAGCCCAAACAAGTTTCTAAAAGGATGAGTTTGCAACTACTTTACTTTTGGAGAAAATTCAAAACATTCATTATTCAATAGGGCCCAAACTATCAAAAACCAGCGGTTTCAATGAACACACATTTCTTGGTAGAATCATGCAGGACTGAAATTTTTGATGTTTTTCTACTCCTCTCATGAGCCCAAACAAGTCTCTAAAAGCATGAGTTTGCAACTACTTTACTTTTGGAGAAAATTCAAAACATTCATTACTCAAAAGAGCCCAATAGCAAAAACCAGCGTTTTGAATGAAGAATCACATTTCTTGGTAGAATCATGCAGGATTGAAATTTTTGATGGTTTTTTACTCCTCTCAACAGCCCAAACAAGTTTCTAAAAGGATGAGTTTGCAACTACTTTACTTTTGGAGAAAATTCAAAACATTCATTATTCAATAGGGCCCAAACTATCAAAAACCAGCGGTTTCAATGAACACACATTTCTTGGTAGAATCATGCAGGACTGAAATTTTTGATGTTTTTCTACTCCTCTCATGAGCCCAAACAAGTCTCTAAAAGCATGAGTTTGCAACTACTTTACTTTTGGAGAAAATTCAAAACATTCATTATTCAATAGAGCCCAATAGCAAAAATCAGGTTTTGAATGAAGAATCACATTTCTTGGTAGAATCATGCAGGATTGAAATTTTTGATGGTTTTTTACTCCTCTCAACAGCCCAAACAAGTTTCTAAAAGGATGAGTTTGCAACTACTTTACTTTTGGAGAAAATTCAAAACATTCATTATTCAATAGAGCCCAATAGCAAAAATCAGGTTTTGAATGAAGAATCACATTTCTTGGTAAAATCATGCAGGATTGAAATTTTTGATGGTTTTTTACTCCTCTCAACAGCCCAAACAAGTTTCTAAAAGGATGAGTTTGCAACTACTTTACTTTTGGAGAAAATTCAAAACATTCATTATTCAATAGGGCCCAAACTATCAAAAACCAGCGGTTTCAATGAACACACATTTCTTGGTAGAATCATGCAGGACTGAAATTTTTGATGTTTTTCTACTCCTCTCATGAGCCCAAACAAGTCTCTAAAAGCATGAGTTTGCAACTACTTTACTTTTGGAGAAAATTCAAAACATTCATTACTCAAAAGAGCCCAATAGCAAAAACCAGCGTTTTGAATGAAGAATCACATTTCTTGGTAGAATCATGCAGGATTGAAATTTTTGATGGTTTTTTACTCCTCTCAACAGCCCAAACAAGTTTCTAAAAGGATGAGTTTGCAACTACTTTACTTTTGGAGAAAATTCAAAACATTCATTATTCAATAGGGCCCAAACTATCAAAAACCAGCGGTTTCAATGAACACACATTTCTTGGTAGAATCATGCAGGACTGAAATTTTTGATGTTTTTCTACTCCTCTCATGAGCCCAAACAAGTCTCTAAAAGCATGAGTTTGCAACTACTTTACTTTTGGAGAAAATTCAAAACATTCATTATTCAATAGAGCCCAATAGCAAAAATCAGGTTTTGAATGAAGAATCACATTTCTTGGTAAAATCATGCAGGATTGAAATTTTTGATGGTTTTTTACTCCTCTCAACAGCCCAAACAAGTTTCTAAAAGGATGAGTTTGCAACTACTTTACTTTTGGAGAAAATTCAAAACATTCATTATTCAATAGGGCCCAAACTATCAAAAACCAGCGGTTTCAATGAACACACATTTCTTGGTAGAATCATGCAGGACTGAAATTTTTGATGTTTTTCTACTCCTCTCATGAGCCCAAACAAGTCTCTAAAAGCATGAGTTTGCAACTACTTTACTTTTGGAGAAAATTCAAAACATTCATTATTCAATAGAGCCCAATAGCAAAAATCAGGTTTTGAATGAAGAATCACATTTCTTGGTAGAATCATGCAGGATTGAAATTTTTGATGGTTTTTTACTCCACTCAACAGCCCAAACAAGTTTCTAAAAGGATGAGTTTGCAACTACTTTACTTTTGGAGAAAATTCAAAATATTCATTATTCAATAGGGCCCAAAATATCAAAAACCAGCGGTTTCAATGAACACACATTTCTTGGTAGAATCGTGCAGGACTGAAATTTTTGATGTTTTTCTACTCCTCTCATGAGCCCAAACAAGTCTCTAAAAGGATGAGTTTGCAACTACTTTACTTTTGGAGAAAATTCAAAACATTCATTATTCAATAGAGCCCAATAGCAAAAACCAGCGTTTTGAATGAAGAATCACATTTCTTGGTAGAATCATGCAGGATTGAAATTTTTGATGTTTTTTTACTCCTCTCAACAGCCCAAACAAGTTTCTAAAACGATGAGTTTGCAACTACTTTACTTTTGGAGAAAATTCAAAACATTCATTATTCAATAGGGCCCAAACTATCAAAAACCAGCGGTTTGAATGAACACACATTTCTTGGTAGAATCATGCAGGACTGAAATTTTTGATGTTTTTCTACTCCTCTCATGAGCCCAAACAAGTCTCTAAAAGCATGAGTTTGCAACTACTTTACTTTTGGAGAAAATTCAAAACATTCATTACTCAAAAGAGCCCAATAGCAAAAACCAGCGTTTTGAATGAAGAATCACATTTCTTGGTAGAATCATGCAGGATTGAAATTTTTGATGGTTTTTTACTCCTCTCAACAGCCCAAACAAGTTTCTAAAAGGATGAGTTTGCAACTGCTTTACTTTTGGAGAAAATTCAAAACATTCATTATTCAATAGGGCCCAAACTATCAAAAACCAGCGGTTTCAATGAACACACATTTCTTGGTAGAATCATGCAGGACTGAAATTTTTGATGTTTTTCTACTCCTCTCATGAGCCCAAACAAGTCTCTAAAAGCATGAGTTTGCAACTACTTTACTTTTGGAGAAAATTCAAAACATTCATTATTCAATAGAGCCCAATAGCAAAAATCAGGTTTTGAATGAAGAATCACATTTCTTGGTAAAATCATGCAGGATTGAAATTTTTGATGGTTTTTTACTCCTCTCAACAGCCCAAACAAGTTTCTAAAAGGATGAGTTTGCAACTACTTTACTTTTGGAGAAAATTCAAAACATTAATTATTCAATAGGGCCCAAACTATCAAAAACCAGCGGTTTGAATGAACACACATTTCTTGGTAGAATCATGCAGGACTGAAATTTTTGATGTTTTTCTACTCCTCTCATGAGCCCAAACAAGTCTCTAAAAGCATGAGTTTGCAACTACTTTACTATTGGAGAAAATTCAAAACATTCATTACTCAAAAGAGCCCAATAGCAAAAACCAGCGTTTTGAATGAAGATTCACATTTCTTGGTAGAATCATGCAGGATTGAAATTTTTGATGGTTTTTTACTCCTCTCAACAGCCCAAACAAGTTTCTAAAAGGATGAGTTTGCAACTACTTTACTTTTGGAGAAAATTCAAAACATTCATTATTCAATAGGGCCCAAACTATCAAAAACCAGCGGTTTCAATGAACACACATTTTTTAGTAGAATCATGCAGGACTGAAATTTTTGATGTTTTTCTACTCCTCTCATGAGCCCAAACAAGTCTCTAAAAGCATGAGTTTGCAACTACTTTACTTTTGGAGAAAATTCAAAACATTCATTATTCAATAGAGCCCAATAGCAAAAATCAGGTTTTGAATGAAGAATCACATTTCTTGGTAGAATCATGCAGGATTGAAATTTTTGATGGTTTTTTACTCCTCTCAACAGCCCAAACAAGTTTCTAAAAGCATGAGTTTGCAACTACTTTACTTTTGGAGAAAATTCAAAACATTCATTATTCAATAGAGCCCAATAGCAAAAATCAGGTTTTGAATGAAGAATCACATTTCTTGGTAAAATCATGCAGGATTGAAATTTTTGATGGTTTTTTACTCCTCTCAACAGCCCAAACAAGTTTCTAAAAGGATGAGTTTGCAACTACTTTACTTTTGGAGAAAATTCAAAACATTCATTATTCAATAGGGCCCAAACTATCAAAAACCAGCGGTTTCAATGAACACACATTTCTTGGTAGAATCATGCAGGACTGAAATTTTTGATGTTTTTCTACTCCTCTCATGAGCCCAAACAAGTCTCTAAAAGCATGAGTTTGCAACTACTTTACTTTTGGAGAAAATTCAAAACATTCAACTATTCAATAGAGCCCAATAGCAAAAATCAGGTTTTGAATGAAGAATCACATTTCTTGGTAAAATCATGCAGGATTGAAATTTTTGATGGTTTTTTACTCCTCTCAACAGCCCAAACAAGTTTCTAAAAGGATGAGTTTGCAACTACTTTACTTTTGGAGAAAATTCAAAACATTCATTATTCAATAGGGCCCAAACTATCAAAAACGAGCGGTTTGAATGAACACACATTTCTTGGTAGAATCATGCAGGACTGAAATTTTTGATGTTTTTCTACTCCTCTCATGAGCCCAAACAAGTCTCTAAAAGCATGAGTTTGCAACTACTTTACTTTTGGAGAAAATTCAAAACATTCATTACTCAAAAGAGCCCAATAGCAAAAACCAGCGTTTTGAATGAAGAATCACATTACTTGGTAGAATCATGCAGGATTGAAATTTTTGATGGTTTTTTACTCCTCTCAACAGCCCAAACAAGTTTCTAAAAGGATGAGTTTGCAACTACTTTACTTTTGGAGAAAATTCAAAACATTCATTATTCAATAGGGCCCAAACTATCAAAAACCAGCGGTTTCAATGAACACACATTTCTTGGTAGAATCATGCAGGACTGAAATTTTTGATGTTTTTCTACTCCTCTCATGAGCCCAAACAAGTCTCTAAAAGCATGAGTTTGCAACTACTTTACTTTTGGAGAAAATTCAAAACATTCACTATTCAATAGAGCCCAATAGCAAAAATCAGGTTTTGAATGAAGAATCACATTTCTTGGTAAAATCATGCAGGATTGAAATTTTTGATGGTTTTTTACTCCTCTCAACAGCCCAAACAAGTTTCTAAAAGGATGAGTTTGCAACTACTTTACTTTTGGAGAAAATTCAAAACATTAATTATTCAATAGGGCCCAAACTATCAAAAACCAGCGGTTTGAATGAACACACATTTCTTGGTAGAATCATGCAGGACTGAAATTTTTGATGTTTTTCTACTCCTCTCATGAGCCCAAACAAGTCTCTAAAAGCATGAGTTTGCAACTACTTTACTCTTGGAGAAAATTCAAAACATTCATTACTCAAAAGAGCCCAATAGCAAAAACCAGCGTTTTGAATGAAGAATCACATTTCTTGGTAGAATCATGCAGGATTGAAATTTTTGATGGTTTTTTACTCCTCTCAACAGCCCAAACAAGTTTCTAAAAGGATGAGTTTGCAACTACTTTACTTTTGGAGAAAATTCAAAACATTCATTATTCAATAGGGCCCAAACTATCAAAAACCAGCGGTTTCAATGAACACACATTTTTTAGTAGAATCATGCAGGACTGAAATTTTTGATGTTTTTCTACTCCTCTCATGAGCCCAAACAAGTCTCTAAAAGCATGAGTTTGCAACTACTTTACTTTTGGAGAAAATTCAAAACATTCATTATTCAATAGAGCCCAATAGCAAAAATCAGGTTTTGAATGAAGAATCACATTTCTTGGTAGAATCATGCAGGATTGAAATTTTTGATGGTTTTTTACTCCTCTCAACAGCCCAAACAAGTTTCTAAAAGCATGAGTTTGCAACTACTTTACTTTTGGAGAAAATTCAAAACATTCATTATTCAATAGAGCCCAATAGCAAAAATCAGGTTTTGAATGAAGAATCACATTTCTTGGTAAAATCATGCAGGATTGAAATTTTTGATGGTTTTTTACTCCTCTCAACAGCCCAAACAAGTTTCTAAAAGGATGAGTTTGCAACTACTTTACTTTTGGAGAAAATTCAAAACATTCATTATTCAATAGGGCCCAAACTATCAATAACCAGCGGTTTCAATGAACACACATTTCTTGGTAGAATCATGCAGGACTGAAATTTTTTGATGTTTTTCTACTCCTCTCATGAGCCCAAACAAGTCTCTAAAAGCATGAGTTTGCAACTACTTTACTTTTGGAGAAAATTCAAAACATTCAACTATTCAATAGAGCCCAATAGCAAAAATCAGGTTTTGAATGAAGAATCACATTTCTTGGTAAAATCATGCAGGATTGAAATTTTTGATGGTTTTTTACTCCTCTCAACAGCCCAAACAAGTTTCTAAAAGGATGAGTTTGCAACTACTTTACTTTTGGAGAAAATTCAAAACATTCATTATTCAATAGGGCCCAAACTATCAAAAACGAGCGGTTTGAATGAACACACATTTCTTGGTAGAATCATGCAGGACTGAAATTTTTGATGTTTTTCTACTCCTCTCATGAGCCCAAACAAGTCTCTAAAAGCATGAGTTTGCAACTACTTTACTATTGGAGAAAATTCAAAACATTCATTACTCAAAAGAGCCCAATAGCAAAAACCAGCGTTTTGAATGAAGATTCACATTTCTTGGTAGAATCATGCAGGATTGAAATTTTTGATGGTTTTTTACTCCTCTCAACAGCCCAAACAAGTTTCTAAAAGGATGAGTTTGCAACTACTTTACTTTTGGAGAAAATTCAAAACATTCATTATTCAATAGGGCCCAAACTATCAAAAACCAGCGGTTTCAATGAACACACATTTTTCAGTAGAATCATGCAGGACTGAAATTTTTGATGTTTTTCTACTCCTCTCATGAGCCCAAACAAGTCTCTAAAAGCATGAGTTTGCAACTACTTTACTTTTGGAGAAAATTCAAAACATTCATTATTCAATAGAGCCCAATAGCAAAAATCAGGTTTTGAATGAAGAATCACATTTCTTGGTAGAATCATGCAGGATTGAAATTTTTGATGGTTTTTTACTCCTCTCAACAGCCCAAACAAGTTTCTAAAAGCATGAGTTTGCAACTACTTTACTTTTGGAGAAAATTCAAAACATTCATTATTCAATAGAGCCCAATAGCAAAAATCAGGTTTTGAATGAAGAATCACATTTCTTGGTAAAATCATGCAGGATTGAAATTTTTGATGGTTTTTTACTCCTCTCAACAGCCCAAACAAGTTTCTAAAAGGATGAGTTTGCAACTACTTTACTTTTGGAGAAAATTCAAAACATTCATTATTCAATAGGGCCCAAACTATCAAAAACCAGCGGTTTCAATGAACACACATTTCTTGGTAGAATCATGCAGGACTGAAATTTTTGATGTTTTTCTACTCCTCTCATGAGCCCAAACAAGTCTCTAAAAGCATGAGTTTGCAACTACTTTACTTTTGGAGAAAATTCAAAACATTCAACTATTCAATAGAGCCCAATAGCAAAAATCAGGTTTTGAATGAAGAATCACATTTCTTGGTAAAATCATGCAGGATTGAAATTTTTGATGGTTTTTTACTCCTCTCAACAGCCCAAACAAGTTTCTAAAAGGATGAGTTTGCAACTACTTTACTTTTGGAGAAAATTCAAAACATTCATTATTCAATAGGGCCCAAACTATCAAAAACCAACGGTTTCAATGAACACACATTTCTTGGTAGAATCATGCAGGACTGAAATTTTTGATGTTTTTCTACTCCTCTCATGAGCCCAAACAAGTCTCTAAAAGCATGAGTTTGCAACTACTTTACTTTTGGAGAAAATTCAAAACATTCAACTATTCAATAGAGCCCAATAGCAAAAATCAGGTTTTGAATGAAGAATCACATTTCTTGGTAAAATCATGCAGGATTGAAATTTTTGATGGTTTTTTACTCCTCTCAACAGCCCAAACAAGTTTCTAAAAGGATGAGTTTGCAACTACTTTACTTTTGGAGAAAATTCAAAACATTCATTATTCAATAGGGCCCAAACTATCAAAAACGAGCGGTTTGAATGAACACACATTTCTTGGTAGAATCATGCAGGACTGAAATTTTTGATGTTTTTCTACTCCTCTCATGAGCCCAAACAAGTCTCTAAAAGCATGAGTTTGCAACTACTTTACTTTTGGAGAAAATTCAAAACATTCATTACTCAAAAGAGCCCAATAGCAAAAACCAGCGTTTTGAATGAAGAATCACATTACTTGGTAGAATCATGCAGGATTGAAATTTTTGATGGTTTTTTACTCCTCTCAACAGCCCAAACAAGTTTCTAAAAGGATGAGTTTGCAACTACTTTACTTTTGGAGAAAATTCAAAACATTCATTATTCAATAGGGCCCAAACTATCAAAAACCAGCGGTTTCAATGAACACACATTTCTTGGTAGAATCATGCAGGACTGAAATTTTTGATGTTTTTCTACTCCTCTCATGAGCCCAAACAAGTCTCTAAAAGCATGAGTTTGCAACTACTTTACTTTTGGAGAAAATTCAAAACATTCACTATTCAATAGAGCCCAATAGCAAAAATCAGGTTTTGAATGAAGAATCACATTTCTTGGTAAAATCATGCAGGATTGAAATTTTTGATGGTTTTTTACTCCTCTCAACAGCCCAAACAAGTTTCTAAAAGGATGAGTTTGCAACTACTTTACTTTTGGAGAAAATTCAAAACATTAATTATTCAATAGGGCCCAAACTATCAAAAACCAGCGGTTTGAATGAACACACATTTCTTGGTAGAATCATGCAGGACTGAAATTTTTGATGTTTTTCTACTCCTATCATGAGCCCAAACAAGTCTCTAAAAGCATGAGTTTGCAACTACTTTACTCTTGGAGAAAATTCAAAACATTCATTACTCAAAAGAGCCCAATAGCAAAAACCAGCGTTTTGAATGAAGAATCACATTTCTTGGTAGAATCATGCAGGATTGAAATTTTTGATGGTTTTTTACTCCTCTCAACAGCCCAAACAAGTTTCTAAAAGGATGAGTTTGCAACTACTTTACTTTTGGAGAAAATTCAAAACATTCATTATTCAATAGGGCCCAAACTATCAAAAACCAGCGGTTTCAATGAACACACATTTTTTAGTAGAATCATGCAGGACTGAAATTTTTGATGTTTTTCTACTCCTCTCATGAGCCCAAACAAGTCTCTAAAAGCATGAGTTTGCAACTACTTTACTTTTGGAGAAAATTCAAAACATTCATTATTCAATAGAGCCCAATAGCAAAAATCAGGTTTTGAATGAAGAATCACATTTCTTGGTAGAATCATGCAGGATTGAAATTTTTGATGGTTTTTTACTCCTCTCAACAGCCCAAACAAGTTTCTAAAAGCATGAGTTTGCAACTACTTTACTTTTGGAGAAAATTCAAAACATTCATTATTCAATAGAGCCCAATAGCAAAAATCAGGTTTTGAATGAAGAATCACATTTCTTGGTAAAATCATGCAGGATTGAAATTTTTGATGGTTTTTTACTCCTCTCAACAGCCCAAATAAGTTTCTAAAAGGATGAGTTTGCAACTACTTTACTTTTGGAGAAAATTCAAAACATTCATTATTCAATAGGGCCCAAACTATCAATAACCAGCGGTTTCAATGAACACACATTTCTTGGTAGAATCATGCAGGACTGAAATTTTTTGATGTTTTTCTACTCCTCTCATGAGCCCAAACAAGTCTCTAAAAGCATGAGTTTGCAACTACTTTACTTTTGGAGAAAATTCAAAACATTCAACTATTCAATAGAGCCCAATAGCAAAAATCAGGTTTTGAATGAAGAATCACATTTCTTGGTAAAATCATGCAGGATTGAAATTTTTGATGGTTTTTTACTCCTCTCAACAGCCCAAACAAGTTTCTAAAAGGATGAGTTTGCAACTACTTTACTTTTGGAGAAAATTCAAAACATTCATTATTCAATAGGGCCCAAACTATCAAAAACGAGCGGTTTGAATGAACACACATTTCTTGGTAGAATCATGCAGGACTGAAATTTTTGATGTTTTTCTACTCCTCTCATGAGCCCAAACAAGTCTCTAAAAGCATGAGTTTGCAACTACTTTACTTTTGGAGAAAATTCAAAACATTCATTACTCAAAAGAGCCCAATAGCAAAAACCAGCGTTTTGAATGAAGAATCACATTTCTTGGTAGAATCATGCAGGATTGAAATTTTTGATGGTTTTTTACTCCTCTCAACAGCCCAAACAAGTTTCTAAAAGGATGAGTTTGCAACTACTTTACTTTTGGAGAAAATTCAAAACATTCATTATTCAATAGGGCCCAAACTATCAAAAACCAGCGGTTTCAATGAACACACATTTCTTGGTAGAATCATGCAGGACTGAAATTTTTGATGTTTTTCTACTCCTCTCATGAGCCCAAACAAGTCTCTAAAAGCATGAGTTTGCAACTACTTTACTTTTGGAGAAAATTCAAAACATTCATTATTCAATAGAGCCCAATAGCAAAAATCAGGTTTTGAATGAAGAATCACATTTCTTGGTAGAATCATGCAGGATTGAAATTTTTGATGGTTTTTTTACTCCTCTCAACAGCCCAAACAAGTTTCTAAAAGGATGAGTTTGCAACTACTTTACTTTTGGAGAAAATTCAAAACATTCATTATTCAATAGGGCCCAAACTATCAAAAACCAGCGGTTTCAATGAACACACATTTCTTGGTAGAATCATGCAGGACTGAAATTTTTGATGTTTTTCTACTCCTCTCATGAGCCCAAACAAGTCTCTAAAAGCATGAGTTTGCAACTACTTTACTTTTGGAGAAAATTCAAAACATTCATTATTCAATAGAGCCCAATAGCAAAAATCAGGTTTTGAATGAAGAATCACATTTCTTGGTAGAATCATGCAGGATTGAAATTTTTGATGGTTTTTTACTCCTCTCAACAGCCCAAACAAGTTTCTAAAAGGATGAGTTTGCAACTACTTTACTTTTGGAGAAAATTCAAAACATTCATTATTCGATAGAGCCCAATAGCAAAAATCAGGTTTTGAATGAAGAATCACATTTCTTGGTAGAATCATGCAGGATTGAAATTTTTGATGGTTTTTTACTCCTCTCAACAGCCCAAACAAGTTTCTAAAAGGATGAGTTTGCAACTACTTTACTTTTGGAGAAAATTCAAAACATTCATTATTCAATAGAGCCCAATAGCAAAAATCAGGTTTTGAATGAAGAATCACATTTCTTGGTAAAATCATGCAGGATTGAAATTTTTGATGGTTTTTTACTCCTCTCAACAGCCCAAACAAGTTTCTAAAAGGATGAGTTTGCAACTACTTTACTTTTGGAGAAAATTCAAAACATTCATTATTCAATAGGGCCCAAACTATCAAAAACCAGCGGTTTGAATGAACACACATTTCTTGGTAGAATCATGCAGGACTGAAATTTTTGATGTTTTTCTACTCCTCTCATGAGCCCAAACAAGTCTCTAAAAGCATGAGTTTGCAACTACTTTACTTTTGGAGAAAATTCAAAACATTCATTACTCAAAAGAGCCCAATAGCAAAAACCAGCGTTTTGAATGAAGAATCACATTTCTTGGTAGAATCATGCAGGATTGAAATTTTTGATGGTTTTTTACTCCTCTCAACAGCCCAAACAAGTTTCTAAAAGCATGAGTTTGCAACTACTTTACTTTTGGAGAAAATTCAAAACATTCATTATTCAATAGAGCCCAATAGCAAAAATCAGGTTTTGAATGAAGAATCACATTTCTTGGTAAAATCATGCAGGATTGAAATTTTTGATGGTTTTTTACTCCTCTCAACAGCCCAAACAAGTTTCTAAAAGGATGAGTTTGCAACTACTTTACTTTTGGAGAAAATTCAAAACATTCATTATTCAATAGGGCCCAAACTATCAAAAACCAGCGGTTTCAATGAACACACATTTCTTGGTAGAATCATGCAGGACTGAAATTTTTGATGTTTTTCTACTCCTCTCATGAGCACAAACAAGTCTCTAAAAGCATGAGTTTGCAACTACTTTACTTTTGGAGAAAATTCAAAACATTCAACTATTCAATAGAGCCCAATAGCAAAAATCAGGTTTTGAATGAAGAATCACATTTCTTGGTAAAATCATGCAGGATTGAAATTTTTGATGGTTTTTTACTCCTCTCAACAGCCCAAACAAGTTTCTAAAAGGATGAGTTTGCAACTACTTTACTTTTGGAGAAAATTCAAAACATTCATTATTCAATAGGGCCCAAACTATCAAAAACCAGCGGTTTCAATGAACACACATTTCTTGGTAGAATCATGCAGGACTGAAATTTTTGATGTTTTTCTACTCCTCTCATGAGCCCAAACAAGTCTCTAAAAGCATGAGTTTGCAACTACTTTACTTTTGGAGAAAATTCAAAACATTCAACTATTCAATAGAGCCCAATAGCAAAAATCAGGTTTTGAATGAAGAATCACATTTCTTGGTAAAATCATGCAGGATTGAAATTTTTGATGGTTTTTTACTCCTCTCAACAGCCCAAACAAGTTTCTAAAAGGATGAGTTTGCAACTACTTTACTTTTGGAGAAAATTCAAAACATTCATTATTCAATAGGGCCCAAACTATCAAAAACGAGCGGTTTGAATGAACACACATTTCTTGGTAGAATCATGCAGGACTGAAATTTTTGATGTTTTTCTACTCCTCTCATGAGCCCAAACAAGTCTCTAAAAGCATGAGTTTGCAACTACTTTACTTTTGGAGAAAATTCAAAACATTCATTACTCAAAAGAGCCCAATAGCAAAAACCAGCGTTTTGAATGAAGAATCACATTACTTGGTAGAATCATGCAGGATTGAAATTTTTGATGGTTTTTTACTCCTCTCAACAGCCCAAACAAGTTTCTAAAAGGATGAGTTTGCAACTACTTTACTTTTGGAGAAAATTCAAAACATTCATTATTCAATAGGGCCCAAACGATCAAAAACCAGCGGTTTCAATGAACACACATTTCTTGGTAGAATCATGCAGGACTGAAATTTTTGATGTTTTTCTACTCCTCTCATGAGCCCAAACAAGTCTCTAAAAGCATGAGTTTGCAACTACTTTACTTTTGGAGAAAATTCAAAACATTCACTATTCAATAGAGCCCAATAGCAAAAATCAGGTTTTGAATGAAGAATCACATTTCTTGGTAAAATCATGCAGGATTGAAATTTTTGATGGTTTTTTACTCCTCTCAACAGCCCAAACAAGTTTCTAAAAGGATGAGTTTGCAACTACTTTACTTTTGGAGAAAATTCAAAACATTAATTATTCAATAGGGCCCAAACTATCAAAAACCAGCGGTTTGAATGAACACACATTTCTTGGTAGAATCATGCAGGACTGAAATTTTTGATGTTTTTCTACTCCTCTCATGAGCCCAAACAAGTCTCTAAAAGCATGAGTTTGCAACTACTTTACTCTTGGAGAAAATTCAAAACATTCATTACTCAAAAGAGCCCAATAGCAAAAACCAGCGTTTTGAATGAAGAATCACATTTCTTGGTAGAATCATGCAGGATTGAAATTTTTGATGGTTTTTTACTCCTCTCAACAGCCCAAACAAGTTTCTAAAAGGATGAGTTTGCAACTACTTTACTTTTGGAGAAAATTCAAAACATTCATTATTCAATAGGGCCCAAACTATCAAAAACCAGCGGTTTCAATGAACACACATTTTTTAGTAGAATCATGCAGGACTGAAATTTTTGATGTTTTTCTACTCCTCTCATGAGCCCAAACAAGTCTCTAAAAGCATGAGTTTGCAACTACTTTACTTTTGGAGAAAATTCAAAACATTCATTATTCAATAGAGCCCAATAGCAAAAATCAGGTTTTGAATGAAGAATCACATTTCTTGGTAGAATCATGCAGGATTGAAATTTTTGATGGTTTTTTACTCCTCTCAACAGCCCAAACAAGTTTCTAAAAGCATGAGTTTGCAACTACTTTACTTTTGGAGAAAATTCAAAACATTCATTATTCAATAGAGCCCAATAGCAAAAATCAGGTTTTGAATGAAGAATCACATTTCTTGGTAAAATCATGCAGGATTGAAATTTTTGATGGTTTTTTACTCCTCTCAACAGCCCAAACAAGTTTCTAAAAGGATGAGTTTGCAACTACTTTACTTTTGGAGAAAATTCAAAACATTCATTATTCAATAGGGCCCAAACTATCAATAACCAGCGGTTTCAATGAACACACATTTCTTGGTAGAATCATGCAGGACTGAAATTTTTTGATGTTTTTCTACTCCTCTCATGAGCCCAAACAAGTCTCTAAAAGCATGAGTTTGCAACTACTTTACTTTTGGAGAAAATTCAAAACATTCATTACTCAAAAGAGCCCAATAGCAAAAACCAGCGTTTTGAATGAAGAATCACATTTCTTGGTAGAATCATGCAGGATTGAAATTTTTGATGGTTTTTTACTCCTCTCAACAGCCCAAACAAGTTTCTAAAAGGATGAGTTTGCAACTACTTTACTTTTGGAGAAAATTCAAAACATTCATTATTCAATAGGGCCCAAACTATCAAAAACCAGCGGTTTCAATGAACACACATTTCTTGGTAGAATCATGCAGGACTGAAATTTTTGATGTTTTTCTACTCCTCTCATGAGCCCAAACAAGTCTCTAAAAGCATGAGTTTGCAACTACTTTACTTTTGGAGAAAATTCAAAACATTCATTACTCAAAAGAGCCCAATAGCACAAACCAGCGTTTTGAATGAAGAATCACATTTCTTGGTAGAATCATGCAGGATTGAAATTTTTGATGGTTTTTTACTCCTCTCAACAGCCCAAACAAGTTTCTAAAAGGATGAGTTTGCAACTACTTTACTTTTGGAGAAAATTCAAAACATTCATTATTCAATAGGGCCCAAACTATCAAAAACCAGCGGTTTCAATGAACACACATTTCTTGGTAGAATCATGCAGGACTGAAATTTTTGATGTTTTTCTACTCCTCTCATGAGCCCAAACAAGTCTCTAAAAGCATGAGTTTGCAACTACTTTACTTTTGGAGAAAATTCAAAACATTCATTATTCAATAGAGCCCAATAGCAAAAATCAGGTTTTGAATGAAGAATCACATTTCTTGGTAAAATCATGCAGGATTGAAATTTTTGATGGTTTTTTACTCCTCTCAACAGCCCAAACAAGTTTCTAAAAGGATGAGTTTGCAACTACTTTACTTTTGGAGAAAATTCAAAACATTCATTATTCAATAGGGCCCAAACTATCAAAAACCAGCGGTTTCAATGAACACACATTTCTTGGTAGAATCATGCAGGACTGAAATTTTTGATGTTTTTCTACTCCTCTCATGAGCCCAAACAAGTCTCTAAAAGCATGAGTTTGCAACTACTTTACTTTTGGAGAAAATTCAAAACATTCATTATTCAATAGAGCCCAATAGCAAAAATCAGGTTTTGAATGAAGAATCACATTTCTTGGTAGAATCATGCAGGATTGAAATTTTTGATGGTTTTTTACTCCACTCAACAGCCCAAACAAGTTTCTAAAAGGATGAGTTTGCAACTACTTTACTTTTGGAGAAAATTCAAAATATTCATTATTCAATAGGGCCCAAAATATCAAAAACCAGCGGTTTCAATGAACACACATTTCTTGGTAGAATCGTGCAGGACTGAAATTTTTGATGTTTTTCTACTCCTCTCATGAGCCCAAACAAGTCTCTAAAAGGATGAGTTTGCAACTACTTTACTTTTGGAGAAAATTCAAAACATTCATTATTCAATAGAGCCCAATAGCAAAAACCAGCGTTTTGAATGAAGAATCACATTTCTTGGTAGAATCATGCAGGATTGAAATTTTTGATGTTTTTTTACTCCTCTCAACAGCCCAAACAAGTTTCTAAAACGATGAGTTTGCAACTACTTTACTTTTGGAGAAAATTCAAAACATTCATTATTCAATAGGGCCCAAACTATCAAAAACCAGCGGTTTGAATGAACACACATTTCTTGGTAGAATCATGCAGGACTGAAATTTTTGATGTTTTTCTACTCCTCTCATGAGCCCAAACAAGTCTCTAAAAGCATGAGTTTGCAACTACTTTACTTTTGGAGAAAATTCAAAACATTCATTACTCAAAAGAGCCCAATAGCAAAAACCAGCGTTTTGAATGAAGAATCACATTTCTTGGTAGAATCATGCAGGATTGAAATTTTTGATGGTTTTTTACTCCTCTCAACAGCCCAAACAAGTTTCTAAAAGGATGAGTTTGCAACTGCTTTACTTTTGGAGAAAATTCAAAACATTCATTATTCAATAGGGCCCAAACTATCAAAAACCAGCGGTTTCAATGAACACACATTTCTTGGTAGAATCATGCAGGACTGAAATTTTTGATGTTTTTCTACTCCTCTCATGAGCCCAAACAAGTCTCTAAAAGCATGAGTTTGCAACTACTTTACTTTTGGAGAAAATTCAAAACATTCATTATTCAATAGAGCCCAATAGCAAAAATCAGGTTTTGAATGAAGAATCACATTTCTTGGTAAAATCATGCAGGATTGAAATTTTTGATGGTTTTTTACTCCTCTCAACAGCCCAAACAAGTTTCTAAAAGGATGAGTTTGCAACTACTTTACTTTTGGAGAAAATTCAAAACATTAATTATTCAATAGGGCCCAAACTATCAAAAACCAGCGGTTTGAATGAACACACATTTCTTGGTAGAATCATGCAGGACTGAAATTTTTGATGTTTTTCTACTCCTCTCATGAGCCCAAACAAGTCTCTAAAAGCATGAGTTTGCAACTACTTTACTATTGGAGAAAATTCAAAACATTCATTACTCAAAAGAGCCCAATAGCAAAAACCAGCGTTTTGAATGAAGATTCACATTTCTTGGTAGAATCATGCAGGATTGAAATTTTTGATGGTTTTTTACTCCTCTCAACAGCCCAAACAAGTTTCTAAAAGGATGAGTTTGCAACTACTTTACTTTTGGAGAAAATTCAAAACATTCATTATTCAATAGGGCCCAAACTATCAAAAACCAGCGGTTTCAATGAACACACATTTTTTAGTAGAATCATGCAGGACTGAAATTTTTGATGTTTTTCTACTCCTCTCATGAGCCCAAACAAGTCTCTAAAAGCATGAGTTTGCAACTACTTTACTTTTGGAGAAAATTCAAAACATTCATTATTCAATAGAGCCCAATAGCAAAAATCAGGTTTTGAATGAAGAATCACATTTCTTGGTAGAATCATGCAGGATTGAAATTTTTGATGGTTTTTTACTCCTCTCAACAGCCCAAACAAGTTTCTAAAAGCATGAGTTTGCAACTACTTTACTTTTGGAGAAAATTCAAAACATTCATTATTCAATAGAGCCCAATAGCAAAAATCAGGTTTTGAATGAAGAATCACATTTCTTGGTAAAATCATGCAGGATTGAAATTTTTGATGGTTTTTTACTCCTCTCAACAGCCCAAACAAGTTTCTAAAAGGATGAGTTTGCAACTACTTTACTTTTGGAGAAAATTCAAAACATTCATTATTCAATAGGGCCCAAACTATCAAAAACCAGCGGTTTCAATGAACACACATTTCTTGGTAGAATCATGCAGGACTGAAATTTTTGATGTTTTTCTACTCCTCTCATGAGCCCAAACAAGTCTCTAAAAGCATGAGTTTGCAACTACTTTACTTTTGGAGAAAATTCAAAACATTCAACTATTCAATAGAGCCCAATAGCAAAAATCAGGTTTTGAATGAAGAATCACATTTCTTGGTAAAATCATGCAGGATTGAAATTTTTGATGGTTTTTTACTCCTCTCAACAGCCCAAACAAGTTTCTAAAAGGATGAGTTTGCAACTACTTTACTTTTGGAGAAAATTCAAAACATTCATTATTCAATAGGGCCCAAACTATCAAAAACGAGCGGTTTGAATGAACACACATTTCTTGGTAGAATCATGCAGGACTGAAATTTTTGATGTTTTTCTACTCCTCTCATGAGCCCAAACAAGTCTCTAAAAGCATGAGTTTGCAACTACTTTACTTTTGGAGAAAATTCAAAACATTCATTACTCAAAAGAGCCCAATAGCAAAAACCAGCGTTTTGAATGAAGAATCACATTACTTGGTAGAATCATGCAGGATTGAAATTTTTGATGGTTTTTTACTCCTCTCAACAGCCCAAACAAGTTTCTAAAAGGATGAGTTTGCAACTACTTTACTTTTGGAGAAAATTCAAAACATTCATTATTCAATAGGGCCCAAACTATCAAAAACCAGCGGTTTCAATGAACACACATTTCTTGGTAGAATCATGCAGGACTGAAATTTTTGATGTTTTTCTACTCCTCTCATGAGCCCAAACAAGTCTCTAAAAGCATGAGTTTGCAACTACTTTACTTTTGGAGAAAATTCAAAACATTCACTATTCAATAGAGCCCAATAGCAAAAATCAGGTTTTGAATGAAGAATCACATTTCTTGGTAAAATCATGCAGGATTGAAATTTTTGATGGTTTTTTACTCCTCTCAACAGCCCAAACAAGTTTCTAAAAGGATGAGTTTGCAACTACTTTACTTTTGGAGAAAATTCAAAACATTCATTATTCAATAGGGCCCAAACTATCAAAAACCAGCGGTTTGAATGAACACACATTTCTTGGTAGAATCATGCAGGACTGAAATTTTTGATGTTTTTCTACTCCTCTCATGAGCCCAAACAAGTCTCTAAAAGCATGAGTTTGCAACTACTTTACTTTTGGAGAAAATTCAAAACATTCATTACTCAAAAGAGCCCAATAGCAAAAACCAGCGTTTTGAATGAAGAATCACATTTCTTGGTAGAATCATGCAGGATTGAAATTTTTGATGGTTTTTTACTCCTCTCAACAGCCCAAACAAGTTTCTAAAAGGATGAGTTTGCAACTGCTTTACTTTTGGAGAAAATTCAAAACATTCATTATTCAATAGGGCCCAAACTATCAAAAACCAGCGGTTTCAATGAACACACATTTCTTGGTAGAATCATGCAGGACTGAAATTTTTGATGTTTTTCTACTCCTCTCATGAGCCCAAACAAGTCTCTAAAAGCATGAGTTTGCAACTACTTTACTTTTGGAGAAAATTCAAAACATTCATTATTCAATAGAGCCCAATAGCAAAAATCAGGTTTTGAATGAAGAATCACATTTCTTGGTAAAATCATGCAGGATTGAAATTTTTGATGGTTTTTTACTCCTCTCAACAGCCCAAACAAGTTTCTAAAAGGATGAGTTTGCAACTACTTTACTTTTGGAGAAAATTCAAAACATTAATTATTCAATAGGGCCCAAACTATCAAAAACCAGCGGTTTGAATGAACACACATTTCTTGGTAGAATCATGCAGGACTGAAATTTTTGATGTTTTTCTACTCCTCTCATGAGCCCAAACAAGTCTCTAAAAGCATGAGTTTGCAACTACTTTACTATTGGAGAAAATTCAAAACATTCATTACTCAAAAGAGCCCAATAGCAAAAACCAGCGTTTTGAATGAAGATTCACATTTCTTGGTAGAATCATGCAGGATTGAAATTTTTGATGGTTTTTTACTCCTCTCAACAGCCCAAACAAGTTTCTAAAAGGATGAGTTTGCAACTACTTTACTTTTGGAGAAAATTCAAAACATTCATTATTCAATAGGGCCCAAACTATCAAAAACCAGCGGTTTCAATGAACACACATTTTTTAGTAGAATCATGCAGGACTGAAATTTTTGATGTTTTTCTACTCCTCTCATGAGCCCAAACAAGTCTCTAAAAGCATGAGTTTGCAACTACTTTACTTTTGGAGAAAATTCAAAACATTCATTATTCAATAGAGCCCAATAGCAAAAATCAGGTTTTGAATGAAGAATCACATTTCTTGGTAGAATCATGCAGGATTGAAATTTTTGATGGTTTTTTACTCCTCTCAACAGCCCAAACAAGTTTCTAAAAGCATGAGTTTGCAACTACTTTACTTTTGGAGAAAATTCAAAACATTCATTATTCAATAGAGCCCAATAGCAAAAATCAGGTTTTGAATGAAGAATCACATTTCTTGGTAAAATCATGCAGGATTGAAATTTTTGATGGTTTTTTACTCCTCTCAACAGCCCAAACAAGTTTCTAAAAGGATGAGTTTGCAACTACTTTACTTTTGGAGAAAATTCAAAACATTCATTATTCAATAGGGCCCAAACTATCAAAAACCAGCGGTTTCAATGAACACACATTTCTTGGTAGAATCATGCAGGACTGAAATTTTTGATGTTTTTCTACTCCTCTCATGAGCCCAAACAAGTCTCTAAAAGCATGAGTTTGCAACTACTTTACTTTTGGAGAAAATTCAAAACATTCAACTATTCAATAGAGCCCAATAGCAAAAATCAGGTTTTGAATGAAGAATCACATTTCTTGGTAAAATCATGCAGGATTGAAATTTTTGATGGTTTTTTACTCCTCTCAACAGCCCAAACAAGTTTCTAAAAGGATGAGTTTGCAACTACTTTACTTTTGGAGAAAATTCAAAACATTCATTATTCAATAGGGCCCAAACTATCAAAAACGAGCGGTTTGAATGAACACACATTTCTTGGTAGAATCATGCAGGACTGAAATTTTTGATGTTTTTCTACTCCTCTCATGAGCCCAAACAAGTCTCTAAAAGCATGAGTTTGCAACTACTTTACTTTTGGAGAAAATTCAAAACATTCATTACTCAAAAGAGCCCAATAGCAAAAACCAGCGTTTTGAATGAAGAATCACATTACTTGGTAGAATCATGCAGGATTGAAATTTTTGATGGTTTTTTACTCCTCTCAACAGCCCAAACAAGTTTCTAAAAGGATGAGTTTGCAACTACTTTACTTTTGGAGAAAATTCAAAACATTCATTATTCAATAGGGCCCAAACTATCAAAAACCAGCGGTTTCAATGAACACACATTTCTTGGTAGAATCATGCAGGACTGAAATTTTTGATGTTTTTCTACTCCTCTCATGAGCCCAAACAAGTCTCTAAAAGCATGAGTTTGCAACTACTTTACTTTTGGAGAAAATTCAAAACATTCACTATTCAATAGAGCCCAATAGCAAAAATCAGGTTTTGAATGAAGAATCACATTTCTTGGTAAAATCATGCAGGATTGAAATTTTTGATGGTTTTTTACTCCTCTCAACAGCCCAAACAAGTTTCTAAAAGGATGAGTTTGCAACTACTTTACTTTTGGAGAAAATTCAAAACATTAATTATTCAATAGGGCCCAAACTATCAAAAACCAGCGGTTTGAATGAACACACATTTCTTGGTAGAATCATGCAGGACTGAAATTTTTGATGTTTTTCTACTCCTCTCATGAGCCCAAACAAGTCTCTAAAAGCATGAGTTTGCAACTACTTTACTCTTGGAGAAAATTCAAAACATTCATTACTCAAAAGAGCCCAATAGCAAAAACCAGCGTTTTGAATGAAGAATCACATTTCTTGGTAGAATCATGCAGGATTGAAATTTTTGATGGTTTTTTACTCCTCTCAACAGCCCAAACAAGTTTCTAAAAGGATGAGTTTGCAACTACTTTACTTTTGGAGAAAATTCAAAACATTCATTATTCAATAGGGCCCAAACTATCAAAAACCAGCGGTTTCAATGAACACACATTTTTTAGTAGAATCATGCAGGACTGAAATTTTTGATGTTTTTCTACTCCTCTCATGAGCCCAAACAAGTCTCTAAAAGCATGAGTTTGCAACTACTTTACTTTTGGAGAAAATTCAAAACATTCATTATTCAATAGAGCCCAATAGCAAAAATCAGGTTTTGAATGAAGAATCACATTTCTTGGTAGAATCATGCAGGATTGAAATTTTTGATGGTTTTTTACTCCTCTCAACAGCCCAAACAAGTTTCTAAAAGCATGAGTTTGCAACTACTTTACTTTTGGAGAAAATTCAAAACATTCATTATTCAATAGAGCCCAATAGCAAAAATCAGGTTTTGAATGAAGAATCACATTTCTTGGTAAAATCATGCAGGATTGAAATTTTTGATGGTTTTTTACTCCTCTCAACAGCCCAAACAAGTTTCTAAAAGGATGAGTTTGCAACTACTTTACTTTTGGAGAAAATTCAAAACATTCATTATTCAATAGGGCCCAAACTATCAATAACCAGCGGTTTCAATGAACACACATTTCTTGGTAGAATCATGCAGGACTGAAATTTTTTGATGTTTTTCTACTCCTCTCATGAGCCCAAACAAGTCTCTAAAAGCATGAGTTTGCAACTACTTTACTTTTGGAGAAAATTCAAAACATTCAACTATTCAATAGAGCCCAATAGCAAAAATCAGGTTTTGAATGAAGAATCACATTTCTTGGTAAAATCATGCAGGATTGAAATTTTTGATGGTTTTTTACTCCTCTCAACAGCCCAAACAAGTTTCTAAAAGGATGAGTTTGCAACTACTTTACTTTTGGAGAAAATTCAAAACATTCATTATTCAATAGGGCCCAAACTATCAAAAACGAGCGGTTTGAATGAACACACATTTCTTGGTAGAATCATGCAGGACTGAAATTTTTGATGTTTTTCTACTCCTCTCATGAGCCCAAACAAGTCTCTAAAAGCATGAGTTTGCAACTACTTTACTATTGGAGAAAATTCAAAACATTCATTACTCAAAAGAGCCCAATAGCAAAAACCAGCGTTTTGAATGAAGATTCACATTTCTTGGTAGAATCATGCAGGATTGAAATTTTTGATGGTTTTTTACTCCTCTCAACAGCCCAAACAAGTTTCTAAAAGGATGAGTTTGCAACTACTTTACTTTTGGAGAAAATTCAAAACATTCATTATTCAATAGGGCCCAAACTATCAAAAACCAGCGGTTTCAATGAACACACATTTTTCAGTAGAATCATGCAGGACTGAAATTTTTGATGTTTTTCTACTCCTCTCATGAGCCCAAACAAGTCTCTAAAAGCATGAGTTTGCAACTACTTTACTTTTGGAGAAAATTCAAAACATTCATTATTCAATAGAGCCCAATAGCAAAAATCAGGTTTTGAATGAAGAATCACATTTCTTGGTAGAATCATGCAGGATTGAAATTTTTGATGGTTTTTTACTCCTCTCAACAGCCCAAACAAGTTTCTAAAAGCATGAGTTTGCAACTACTTTACTTTTGGAGAAAATTCAAAACATTCATTATTCAATAGAGCCCAATAGCAAAAATCAGGTTTTGAATGAAGAATCACATTTCTTGGTAAAATCATGCAGGATTGAAATTTTTGATGGTTTTTTACTCCTCTCAACAGCCCAAACAAGTTTCTAAAAGGATGAGTTTGCAACTACTTTACTTTTGGAGAAAATTCAAAACATTCATTATTCAATAGGGCCCAAACTATCAAAAACCAGCGGTTTCAATGAACACACATTTCTTGGTAGAATCATGCAGGACTGAAATTTTTGATGTTTTTCTACTCCTCTCATGAGCCCAAACAAGTCTCTAAAAGCATGAGTTTGCAACTACTTTACTTTTGGAGAAAATTCAAAACATTCAACTATTCAATAGAGCCCAATAGCAAAAATCAGGTTTTGAATGAAGAATCACATTTCTTGGTAAAATCATGCAGGATTGAAATTTTTGATGGTTTTTTACTCCTCTCAACAGCCCAAACAAGTTTCTAAAAGGATGAGTTTGCAACTACTTTACTTTTGGAGAAAATTCAAAACATTCATTATTCAATAGGGCCCAAACTATCAAAAACCAACGGTTTCAATGAACACACATTTCTTGGTAGAATCATGCAGGACTGAAATTTTTGATGTTTTTCTACTCCTCTCATGAGCCCAAACAAGTCTCTAAAAGCATGAGTTTGCAACTACTTTACTTTTGGAGAAAATTCAAAACATTCAACTATTCAATAGAGCCCAATAGCAAAAATCAGGTTTTGAATGAAGAATCACATTTCTTGGTAAAATCATGCAGGATTGAAATTTTTGATGGTTTTTTACTCCTCTCAACAGCCCAAACAAGTTTCTAAAAGGATGAGTTTGCAACTACTTTACTTTTGGAGAAAATTCAAAACATTCATTATTCAATAGGGCCCAAACTATCAAAAACGAGCGGTTTGAATGAACACACATTTCTTGGTAGAATCATGCAGGACTGAAATTTTTGATGTTTTTCTACTCCTCTCATGAGCCCAAACAAGTCTCTAAAAGCATGAGTTTGCAACTACTTTACTTTTGGAGAAAATTCAAAACATTCATTACTCAAAAGAGCCCAATAGCAAAAACCAGCGTTTTGAATGAAGAATCACATTACTTGGTAGAATCATGCAGGATTGAAATTTTTGATGGTTTTTTACTCCTCTCAACAGCCCAAACAAGTTTCTAAAAGGATGAGTTTGCAACTACTTTACTTTTGGAGAAAATTCAAAACATTCATTATTCAATAGGGCCCAAACTATCAAAAACCAGCGGTTTCAATGAACACACATTTCTTGGTAGAATCATGCAGGACTGAAATTTTTGATGTTTTTCTACTCCTCTCATGAGCCCAAACAAGTCTCTAAAAGCATGAGTTTGCAACTACTTTACTTTTGGAGAAAATTCAAAACATTCACTATTCAATAGAGCCCAATAGCAAAAATCAGGTTTTGAATGAAGAATCACATTTCTTGGTAAAATCATGCAGGATTGAAATTTTTGATGGTTTTTTACTCCTCTCAACAGCCCAAACAAGTTTCTAAAAGGATGAGTTTGCAACTACTTTACTTTTGGAGAAAATTCAAAACATTAATTATTCAATAGGGCCCAAACTATCAAAAACCAGCGGTTTGAATGAACACACATTTCTTGGTAGAATCATGCAGGACTGAAATTTTTGATGTTTTTCTACTCCTATCATGAGCCCAAACAAGTCTCTAAAAGCATGAGTTTGCAACTACTTTACTCTTGGAGAAAATTCAAAACATTCATTACTCAAAAGAGCCCAATAGCAAAAACCAGCGTTTTGAATGAAGAATCACATTTCTTGGTAGAATCATGCAGGATTGAAATTTTTGATGGTTTTTTACTCCTCTCAACAGCCCAAACAAGTTTCTAAAAGGATGAGTTTGCAACTACTTTACTTTTGGAGAAAATTCAAAACATTCATTATTCAATAGGGCCCAAACTATCAAAAACCAGCGGTTTCAATGAACACACATTTTTTAGTAGAATCATGCAGGACTGAAATTTTTGATGTTTTTCTACTCCTCTCATGAGCCCAAACAAGTCTCTAAAAGCATGAGTTTGCAACTACTTTACTTTTGGAGAAAATTCAAAACATTCATTATTCAATAGAGCCCAATAGCAAAAATCAGGTTTTGAATGAAGAATCACATTTCTTGGTAGAATCATGCAGGATTGAAATTTTTGATGGTTTTTTACTCCTCTCAACAGCCCAAACAAGTTTCTAAAAGGATGAGTTTGCAACTACTTTACTTTTGGAGAAAATTCAAAACATTAATTATTCAATAGGGCCCAAACTATCAAAAACCAGCGGTTTGAATGAACACACATTTCTTGGTAGAATCATGCAGGACTGAAATTTTTGATGTTTTTCTACTCCTCTCATGAGCCCAAACAAGTCTCTAAAAGCATGAGTTTGCAACTACTTTACTCTTGGAGAAAATTCAAAACATTCATTACTCAAAAGAGCCCAATAGCAAAAACCAGCGTTTTGAATGAAGAATCACATTTCTTGGTAGAATCATGCAGGATTGAA
Organism: Dendrobates tinctorius; assembly: GCF_039654945.1. Classification (NCBI taxonomy): domain Eukaryota; kingdom Metazoa; phylum Chordata; class Amphibia; order Anura; family Dendrobatidae; genus Dendrobates; species Dendrobates tinctorius. The sequence continues at coordinate 108,985 of NW_027361966.1, forward strand.
ATTTTTGATGGTTTTTTACTCCTCTCAACAGCCCAAACAAGTTTCTAAAAGGATGAGTTTGCAACTACTTTACTTTTGGAGAAAATTCAAAACATTCATTATTCAATAGGGCCCAAACTATCAAAAACCAGCGGTTTCAATGAACACACATTTTTTAGTAGAATCATGCAGGACTGAAATTTTTGATGTTTTTCTACTCCTCTCATGAGCCCAAACAAGTCTCTAAAAGCATGAGTTTGCAACTACTTTACTTTTGGAGAAAATTCAAAACATTCATTATTCAATAGAGCCCAATAGCAAAAATCAGGTTTTGAATGAAGAATCACATTTCTTGGTAAAATCATGCAGGATTGAAATTTTTGATGGTTTTTTACTCCTCTCAACAGCCCAAACAAGTTTCTAAAAGGATGAGTTTGCAACTACTTTACTTTTGGAGAAAATTCAAAACATTCATTATTCAATAGGGCCCAAACTATCAATAACCAGCGGTTTCAATGAACACACATTTCTTGGTAGAATCATGCAGGACTGAAATTTTTTGATGTTTTTCTACTCCTCTCATGAGCCCAAACAAGTCTCTAAAAGCATGAGTTTGCAACTACTTTACTTTTGGAGAAAATTCAAAACATTCAACTATTCAATAGAGCCCAATAGCAAAAATCAGGTTTTGAATGAAGAATCACATTTCTTGGTAAAATCATGCAGGATTGAAATTTTTGATGGTTTTTTACTCCTCTCAACAGCCCAAACAAGTTTCTAAAAGGATGAGTTTGCAACTACTTTACTTTTGGAGAAAATTCAAAACATTCATTATTCAATAGGGCCCAAACTATCAAAAACGAGCGGTTTGAATGAACACACATTTCTTGGTAGAATCATGCAGGACTGAAATTTTTGATGTTTTTCTACTCCTCTCATGAGCCCAAACAAGTCTCTAAAAGCATGAGTTTGCAACTACTTTACTATTGGAGAAAATTCAAAACATTCATTACTCAAAAGAGCCCAATAGCAAAAACCAGCGTTTTGAATGAAGATTCACATTTCTTGGTAGAATCATGCAGGATTGAAATTTTTGATGGTTTTTTACTCCTCTCAACAGCCCAAACAAGTTTCTAAAAGGATGAGTTTGCAACTACTTTACTTTTGGAGAAAATTCAAAACATTCATTATTCAATAGGGCCCAAACTATCAAAAACCAGCGGTTTCAATGAACACACATTTTTCAGTAGAATCATGCAGGACTGAAATTTTTGATGTTTTTCTACTCCTCTCATGAGCCCAAACAAGTCTCTAAAAGCATGAGTTTGCAACTACTTTACTTTTGGAGAAAATTCAAAACATTCATTATTCAATAGAGCCCAATAGCAAAAATCAGGTTTTGAATGAAGAATCACATTTCTTGGTAGAATCATGCAGGATTGAAATTTTTGATGGTTTTTTACTCCTCTCAACAGCCCAAACAAGTTTCTAAAAGCATGAGTTTGCAACTACTTTACTTTTGGAGAAAATTCAAAACATTCATTATTCAATAGAGCCCAATAGCAAAAATCAGGTTTTGAATGAAGAATCACATTTCTTGGTAAAATCATGCAGGATTGAAATTTTTGATGGTTTTTTACTCCTCTCAACAGCCCAAACAAGTTTCTAAAAGGATGAGTTTGCAACTACTTTACTTTTGGAGAAAATTCAAAACATTCATTATTCAATAGGGCCCAAACTATCAAAAACCAGCGGTTTCAATGAACACACATTTCTTGGTAGAATCATGCAGGACTGAAATTTTTGATGTTTTTCTACTCCTCTCATGAGCCCAAACAAGTCTCTAAAAGCATGAGTTTGCAACTACTTTACTTTTGGAGAAAATTCAAAACATTCAACTATTCAATAGAGCCCAATAGCAAAAATCAGGTTTTGAATGAAGAATCACATTTCTTGGTAAAATCATGCAGGATTGAAATTTTTGATGGTTTTTTACTCCTCTCAACAGCCCAAACAAGTTTCTAAAAGGATGAGTTTGCAACTACTTTACTTTTGGAGAAAATTCAAAACATTCATTATTCAATAGGGCCCAAACTATCAAAAACCAACGGTTTCAATGAACACACATTTCTTGGTAGAATCATGCAGGACTGAAATTTTTGATGTTTTTCTACTCCTCTCATGAGCCCAAACAAGTCTCTAAAAGCATGAGTTTGCAACTACTTTACTTTTGGAGAAAATTCAAAACATTCAACTATTCAATAGAGCCCAATAGCAAAAATCAGGTTTTGAATGAAGAATCACATTTCTTGGTAAAATCATGCAGGATTGAAATTTTTGATGGTTTTTTACTCCTCTCAACAGCCCAAACAAGTTTCTAAAAGGATGAGTTTGCAACTACTTTACTTTTGGAGAAAATTCAAAACATTCATTATTCAATAGGGCCCAAACTATCAAAAACGAGCGGTTTGAATGAACACACATTTCTTGGTAGAATCATGCAGGACTGAAATTTTTGATGTTTTTCTACTCCTCTCATGAGCCCAAACAAGTCTCTAAAAGCATGAGTTTGCAACTACTTTACTTTTGGAGAAAATTCAAAACATTCATTACTCAAAAGAGCCCAATAGCAAAAACCAGCGTTTTGAATGAAGAATCACATTACTTGGTAGAATCATGCAGGATTGAAATTTTTGATGGTTTTTTACTCCTCTCAACAGCCCAAACAAGTTTCTAAAAGGATGAGTTTGCAACTACTTTACTTTTGGAGAAAATTCAAAACATTCATTATTCAATAGGGCCCAAACTATCAAAAACCAGCGGTTTCAATGAACACACATTTCTTGGTAGAATCATGCAGGACTGAAATTTTTGATGTTTTTCTACTCCTCTCATGAGCCCAAACAAGTCTCTAAAAGCATGAGTTTGCAACTACTTTACTTTTGGAGAAAATTCAAAACATTCACTATTCAATAGAGCCCAATAGCAAAAATCAGGTTTTGAATGAAGAATCACATTTCTTGGTAAAATCATGCAGGATTGAAATTTTTGATGGTTTTTTACTCCTCTCAACAGCCCAAACAAGTTTCTAAAAGGATGAGTTTGCAACTACTTTACTTTTGGAGAAAATTCAAAACATTAATTATTCAATAGGGCCCAAACTATCAAAAACCAGCGGTTTGAATGAACACACATTTCTTGGTAGAATCATGCAGGACTGAAATTTTTGATGTTTTTCTACTCCTATCATGAGCCCAAACAAGTCTCTAAAAGCATGAGTTTGCAACTACTTTACTCTTGGAGAAAATTCAAAACATTCATTACTCAAAAGAGCCCAATAGCAAAAACCAGCGTTTTGAATGAAGAATCACATTTCTTGGTAGAATCATGCAGGATTGAAATTTTTGATGGTTTTTTACTCCTCTCAACAGCCCAAACAAGTTTCTAAAAGGATGAGTTTGCAACTACTTTACTTTTGGAGAAAATTCAAAACATTCATTATTCAATAGGGCCCAAACTATCAAAAACCAGCGGTTTCAATGAACACACATTTTTTAGTAGAATCATGCAGGACTGAAATTTTTGATGTTTTTCTACTCCTCTCATGAGCCCAAACAAGTCTCTAAAAGCATGAGTTTGCAACTACTTTACTTTTGGAGAAAATTCAAAACATTCATTATTCAATAGAGCCCAATAGCAAAAATCAGGTTTTGAATGAAGAATCACATTTCTTGGTAGAATCATGCAGGATTGAAATTTTTGATGGTTTTTTACTCCTCTCAACAGCCCAAACAAGTTTCTAAAAGCATGAGTTTGCAACTACTTTACTTTTGGAGAAAATTCAAAACATTCATTATTCAATAGAGCCCAATAGCAAAAATCAGGTTTTGAATGAAGAATCACATTTCTTGGTAAAATCATGCAGGATTGAAATTTTTGATGGTTTTTTACTCCTCTCAACAGCCCAAATAAGTTTCTAAAAGGATGAGTTTGCAACTACTTTACTTTTGGAGAAAATTCAAAACATTCATTATTCAATAGGGCCCAAACTATCAATAACCAGCGGTTTCAATGAACACACATTTCTTGGTAGAATCATGCAGGACTGAAATTTTTTGATGTTTTTCTACTCCTCTCATGAGCCCAAACAAGTCTCTAAAAGCATGAGTTTGCAACTACTTTACTTTTGGAGAAAATTCAAAACATTCAACTATTCAATAGAGCCCAATAGCAAAAATCAGGTTTTGAATGAAGAATCACATTTCTTGGTAAAATCATGCAGGATTGAAATTTTTGATGGTTTTTTACTCCTCTCAACAGCCCAAACAAGTTTCTAAAAGGATGAGTTTGCAACTACTTTACTTTTGGAGAAAATTCAAAACATTCATTATTCAATAGGGCCCAAACTATCAAAAACGAGCGGTTTGAATGAACACACATTTCTTGGTAGAATCATGCAGGACTGAAATTTTTGATGTTTTTCTACTCCTCTCATGAGCCCAAACAAGTCTCTAAAAGCATGAGTTTGCAACTACTTTACTTTTGGAGAAAATTCAAAACATTCATTACTCAAAAGAGCCCAATAGCAAAAACCAGCGTTTTGAATGAAGAATCACATTTCTTGGTAGAATCATGCAGGATTGAAATTTTTGATGGTTTTTTACTCCTCTCAACAGCCCAAACAAGTTTCTAAAAGGATGAGTTTGCAACTACTTTACTTTTGGAGAAAATTCAAAACATTCATTATTCAATAGGGCCCAAACTATCAAAAACCAGCGGTTTCAATGAACACACATTTCTTGGTAGAATCATGCAGGACTGAAATTTTTGATGTTTTTCTACTCCTCTCATGAGCCCAAACAAGTCTCTAAAAGCATGAGTTTGCAACTACTTTACTTTTGGAGAAAATTCAAAACATTCATTATTCAATAGAGCCCAATAGCAAAAATCAGGTTTTGAATGAAGAATCACATTTCTTGGTAGAATCATGCAGGATTGAAATTTTTGATGGTTTTTTTACTCCTCTCAACAGCCCAAACAAGTTTCTAAAAGGATGAGTTTGCAACTACTTTACTTTTGGAGAAAATTCAAAACATTCATTATTCAATAGGGCCCAAACTATCAAAAACCAGCGGTTTCAATGAACACACATTTCTTGGTAGAATCATGCAGGACTGAAATTTTTGATGTTTTTCTACTCCTCTCATGAGCCCAAACAAGTCTCTAAAAGCATGAGTTTGCAACTACTTTACTTTTGGAGAAAATTCAAAACATTCATTATTCAATAGAGCCCAATAGCAAAAATCAGGTTTTGAATGAAGAATCACATTTCTTGGTAGAATCATGCAGGATTGAAATTTTTGATGGTTTTTTACTCCTCTCAACAGCCCAAACAAGTTTCTAAAAGGATGAGTTTGCAACTACTTTACTTTTGGAGAAAATTCAAAACATTCATTATTCGATAGAGCCCAATAGCAAAAATCAGGTTTTGAATGAAGAATCACATTTCTTGGTAGAATCATGCAGGATTGAAATTTTTGATGGTTTTTTACTCCTCTCAACAGCCCAAACAAGTTTCTAAAAGGATGAGTTTGCAACTACTTTACTTTTGGAGAAAATTCAAAACATTCATTATTCAATAGAGCCCAATAGCAAAAATCAGGTTTTGAATGAAGAATCACATTTCTTGGTAAAATCATGCAGGATTGAAATTTTTGATGGTTTTTTACTCCTCTCAACAGCCCAAACAAGTTTCTAAAAGGATGAGTTTGCAACTACTTTACTTTTGGAGAAAATTCAAAACATTCATTATTCAATAGGGCCCAAACTATCAAAAACCAGCGGTTTGAATGAACACACATTTCTTGGTAGAATCATGCAGGACTGAAATTTTTGATGTTTTTCTACTCCTCTCATGAGCCCAAACAAGTCTCTAAAAGCATGAGTTTGCAACTACTTTACTTTTGGAGAAAATTCAAAACATTCATTACTCAAAAGAGCCCAATAGCAAAAACCAGCGTTTTGAATGAAGAATCACATTTCTTGGTAGAATCATGCAGGATTGAAATTTTTGATGGTTTTTTACTCCTCTCAACAGCCCAAACAAGTTTCTAAAAGCATGAGTTTGCAACTACTTTACTTTTGGAGAAAATTCAAAACATTCATTATTCAATAGAGCCCAATAGCAAAAATCAGGTTTTGAATGAAGAATCACATTTCTTGGTAAAATCATGCAGGATTGAAATTTTTGATGGTTTTTTACTCCTCTCAACAGCCCAAACAAGTTTCTAAAAGGATGAGTTTGCAACTACTTTACTTTTGGAGAAAATTCAAAACATTCATTATTCAATAGGGCCCAAACTATCAAAAACCAGCGGTTTCAATGAACACACATTTCTTGGTAGAATCATGCAGGACTGAAATTTTTGATGTTTTTCTACTCCTCTCATGAGCACAAACAAGTCTCTAAAAGCATGAGTTTGCAACTACTTTACTTTTGGAGAAAATTCAAAACATTCAACTATTCAATAGAGCCCAATAGCAAAAATCAGGTTTTGAATGAAGAATCACATTTCTTGGTAAAATCATGCAGGATTGAAATTTTTGATGGTTTTTTACTCCTCTCAACAGCCCAAACAAGTTTCTAAAAGGATGAGTTTGCAACTACTTTACTTTTGGAGAAAATTCAAAACATTCATTATTCAATAGGGCCCAAACTATCAAAAACCAGCGGTTTCAATGAACACACATTTCTTGGTAGAATCATGCAGGACTGAAATTTTTGATGTTTTTCTACTCCTCTCATGAGCCCAAACAAGTCTCTAAAAGCATGAGTTTGCAACTACTTTACTTTTGGAGAAAATTCAAAACATTCAACTATTCAATAGAGCCCAATAGCAAAAATCAGGTTTTGAATGAAGAATCACATTTCTTGGTAAAATCATGCAGGATTGAAATTTTTGATGGTTTTTTACTCCTCTCAACAGCCCAAACAAGTTTCTAAAAGGATGAGTTTGCAACTACTTTACTTTTGGAGAAAATTCAAAACATTCATTATTCAATAGGGCCCAAACTATCAAAAACGAGCGGTTTGAATGAACACACATTTCTTGGTAGAATCATGCAGGACTGAAATTTTTGATGTTTTTCTACTCCTCTCATGAGCCCAAACAAGTCTCTAAAAGCATGAGTTTGCAACTACTTTACTTTTGGAGAAAATTCAAAACATTCATTACTCAAAAGAGCCCAATAGCAAAAACCAGCGTTTTGAATGAAGAATCACATTACTTGGTAGAATCATGCAGGATTGAAATTTTTGATGGTTTTTTACTCCTCTCAACAGCCCAAACAAGTTTCTAAAAGGATGAGTTTGCAACTACTTTACTTTTGGAGAAAATTCAAAACATTCATTATTCAATAGGGCCCAAACGATCAAAAACCAGCGGTTTCAATGAACACACATTTCTTGGTAGAATCATGCAGGACTGAAATTTTTGATGTTTTTCTACTCCTCTCATGAGCCCAAACAAGTCTCTAAAAGCATGAGTTTGCAACTACTTTACTTTTGGAGAAAATTCAAAACATTCACTATTCAATAGAGCCCAATAGCAAAAATCAGGTTTTGAATGAAGAATCACATTTCTTGGTAAAATCATGCAGGATTGAAATTTTTGATGGTTTTTTACTCCTCTCAACAGCCCAAACAAGTTTCTAAAAGGATGAGTTTGCAACTACTTTACTTTTGGAGAAAATTCAAAACATTAATTATTCAATAGGGCCCAAACTATCAAAAACCAGCGGTTTGAATGAACACACATTTCTTGGTAGAATCATGCAGGACTGAAATTTTTGATGTTTTTCTACTCCTCTCATGAGCCCAAACAAGTCTCTAAAAGCATGAGTTTGCAACTACTTTACTCTTGGAGAAAATTCAAAACATTCATTACTCAAAAGAGCCCAATAGCAAAAACCAGCGTTTTGAATGAAGAATCACATTTCTTGGTAGAATCATGCAGGATTGAAATTTTTGATGGTTTTTTACTCCTCTCAACAGCCCAAACAAGTTTCTAAAAGGATGAGTTTGCAACTACTTTACTTTTGGAGAAAATTCAAAACATTCATTATTCAATAGGGCCCAAACTATCAAAAACCAGCGGTTTCAATGAACACACATTTTTTAGTAGAATCATGCAGGACTGAAATTTTTGATGTTTTTCTACTCCTCTCATGAGCCCAAACAAGTCTCTAAAAGCATGAGTTTGCAACTACTTTACTTTTGGAGAAAATTCAAAACATTCATTATTCAATAGAGCCCAATAGCAAAAATCAGGTTTTGAATGAAGAATCACATTTCTTGGTAGAATCATGCAGGATTGAAATTTTTGATGGTTTTTTACTCCTCTCAACAGCCCAAACAAGTTTCTAAAAGCATGAGTTTGCAACTACTTTACTTTTGGAGAAAATTCAAAACATTCATTATTCAATAGAGCCCAATAGCAAAAATCAGGTTTTGAATGAAGAATCACATTTCTTGGTAAAATCATGCAGGATTGAAATTTTTGATGGTTTTTTACTCCTCTCAACAGCCCAAACAAGTTTCTAAAAGGATGAGTTTGCAACTACTTTACTTTTGGAGAAAATTCAAAACATTCATTATTCAATAGGGCCCAAACTATCAATAACCAGCGGTTTCAATGAACACACATTTCTTGGTAGAATCATGCAGGACTGAAATTTTTTGATGTTTTTCTACTCCTCTCATGAGCCCAAACAAGTCTCTAAAAGCATGAGTTTGCAACTACTTTACTTTTGGAGAAAATTCAAAACATTCATTACTCAAAAGAGCCCAATAGCAAAAACCAGCGTTTTGAATGAAGAATCACATTTCTTGGTAGAATCATGCAGGATTGAAATTTTTGATGGTTTTTTACTCCTCTCAACAGCCCAAACAAGTTTCTAAAAGGATGAGTTTGCAACTACTTTACTTTTGGAGAAAATTCAAAACATTCATTATTCAATAGGGCCCAAACTATCAAAAACCAGCGGTTTCAATGAACACACATTTCTTGGTAGAATCATGCAGGACTGAAATTTTTGATGTTTTTCTACTCCTCTCATGAGCCCAAACAAGTCTCTAAAAGCATGAGTTTGCAACTACTTTACTTTTGGAGAAAATTCAAAACATTCATTATTCAATAGAGCCCAATAGCAAAAATCAGGTTTTGAATGAAGAATCACATTTCTTGGTAGAATCATGCAGGATTGAAATTTTTGATGGTTTTTTTACTCCTCTCAACAGCCCAAACAAGTTTCTAAAAGGATGAGTTTGCAACTACTTTACTTTTGGAGAAAATTCAAAACATTCATTATTCAATAGGGCCCAAACTATCAAAAACCAGCGGTTTCAATGAACACACATTTCTTGGTAGAATCATGCAGGACTGAAATTTTTGATGTTTTTCTACTCCTCTCATGAGCCCAAACAAGTCTCTAAAAGCATGAGTTTGCAACTACTTTACTTTTGGAGAAAATTCAAAACATTCATTATTCAATAGAGCCCAATAGCAAAAATCAGGTTTTGAATGAAGAATCACATTTCTTGGTAGAATCATGCAGGATTGAAATTTTTGATGGTTTTTTACTCCTCTCAACAGCCCAAACAAGTTTCTAAAAGGATGAGTTTGCAACTACTTTACTTTTGGAGAAAATTCAAAACATTCATTATTCGATAGAGCCCAATAGCAAAAATCAGGTTTTGAATGAAGAATCACATTTCTTGGTAGAATCATGCAGGATTGAAATTTTTGATGGTTTTTTACTCCTCTCAACAGCCCAAACAAGTTTCTAAAAGGATGAGTTTGCAACTACTTTACTTTTGGAGAAAATTCAAAACATTCATTATTCAATAGAGCCCAATAGCAAAAATCAGGTTTTGAATGAAGAATCACATTTCTTGGTAAAATCATGCAGGATTGAAATTTTTGATGGTTTTTTACTCCTCTCAACAGCCCAAACAAGTTTCTAAAAGGATGAGTTTGCAACTACTTTACTTTTGGAGAAAATTCAAAACATTCATTATTCAATAGGGCCCAAACTATCAAAAACCAGCGGTTTCAATGAACACACATTTCTTGGTAGAATCATGCAGGACTGAAATTTTTGATGTTTTTCTACTCCTCTCATGAGCCCAAACAAGTCTCTAAAAGCATGAGTTTGCAACTACTTTACTTTTGGAGAAAATTCAAAACATTCAACTATTCAATAGAGCCCAATAGCAAAAATCAGGTTTTGAATGAAGAATCACATTTCTTGGTAAAATCATGCAGGATTGAAATTTTTGATGGTTTTTTACTCCTCTCAACAGCCCAAACAAGTTTCTAAAAGGATGAGTTTGCAACTACTTTACTTTTGGAGAAAATTCAAAACATTCATTATTCAATAGGGCCCAAACTATCAAAAACGAGCGGTTTGAATGAACACACATTTCTTGGTAGAATCATGCAGGACTGAAATTTTTGATGTTTTTCTACTCCTCTCATGAGCCCAAACAAGTCTCTAAAAGCATGAGTTTGCAACTACTTTACTTTTGGAGAAAATTCAAAACATTCATTACTCAAAAGAGCCCAATAGCAAAAACCAGCGTTTTGAATGAAGAATCACATTACTTGGTAGAATCATGCAGGATTGAAATTTTTGATGGTTTTTTACTCCTCTCAACAGCCCAAACAAGTTTCTAAAAGGATGAGTTTGCAACTACTTTACTTTTGGAGAAAATTCAAAACATTCATTATTCAATAGGGCCCAAACGATCAAAAACCAGCGGTTTCAATGAACACACATTTCTTGGTAGAATCATGCAGGACTGAAATTTTTGATGTTTTTCTACTCCTCTCATGAGCCCAAACAAGTCTCTAAAAGCATGAGTTTGCAACTACTTTACTTTTGGAGAAAATTCAAAACATTCACTATTCAATAGAGCCCAATAGCAAAAATCAGGTTTTGAATGAAGAATCACATTTCTTGGTAAAATCATGCAGGATTGAAATTTTTGATGGTTTTTTACTCCTCTCAACAGCCCAAACAAGTTTCTAAAAGGATGAGTTTGCAACTACTTTACTTTTGGAGAAAATTCAAAACATTAATTATTCAATAGGGCCCAAACTATCAAAAACCAGCGGTTTGAATGAACACACATTTCTTGGTAGAATCATGCAGGACTGAAATTTTTGATGTTTTTCTACTCCTCTCATGAGCCCAAACAAGTCTCTAAAAGCATGAGTTTGCAACTACTTTACTCTTGGAGAAAATTCAAAACATTCATTACTCAAAAGAGCCCAATAGCAAAAACCAGCGTTTTGAATGAAGAATCACATTTCTTGGTAGAATCATGCAGGATTGAAATTTTTGATGGTTTTTTACTCCTCTCAACAGCCCAAACAAGTTTCTAAAAGGATGAGTTTGCAACTACTTTACTTTTGGAGAAAATTCAAAACATTCATTATTCAATAGGGCCCAAACTATCAAAAAACAGCGGTTTCAATGAACACACATTTTTTAGTAGAATCATGCAGGACTGAAATTTTTGATGTTTTTCTACTCCTCTCATGAGCCCAAACAAGTCTCTAAAAGCATGAGTTTGCAACTACTTTACTTTTGGAGAAAATTCAAAACATTCATTATTCAATAGAGCCCAATAGCAAAAATCAGGTTTTGAATGAAGAATCACATTTCTTGGTAGAATCATGCAGGATTGAAATTTTTGATGGTTTTTTACTCCTCTCAACAGCCCAAACAAGTTTCTAAAAGCATGAGTTTGCAACTACTTTACTTTTGGAGAAAATTCAAAACATTCATTATTCAATAGAGCCCAATAGCAAAAATCAGGTTTTGAATGAAGAATCACATTTCTTGGTAAAATCATGCAGGATTGAAATTTTTGATGGTTTTTTACTCCTCTCAACAGCCCAAACAAGTTTCTAAAAGGATGAGTTTGCAACTACTTTACTTTTGGAGAAAATTCAAAACATTCATTATTCAATAGGGCCCAAACTATCAATAACCAGCGGTTTCAATGAACACACATTTCTTGGTAGAATCATGCAGGACTGAAATTTTTTGATGTTTTTCTACTCCTCTCATGAGCCCAAACAAGTCTCTAAAAGCATGAGTTTGCAACTACTTTACTTTTGGAGAAAATTCAAAACATTCATTACTCAAAAGAGCCCAATAGCAAAAACCAGCGTTTTGAATGAAGAATCACATTTCTTGGTAGAATCATGCAGGATTGAAATTTTTGATGGTTTTTTACTCCTCTCAACAGCCCAAACAAGTTTCTAAAAGGATGAGTTTGCAACTACTTTACTTTTGGAGAAAATTCAAAACATTCATTATTCAATAGGGCCCAAACTATCAAAAACCAGCGGTTTCAATGAACACACATTTCTTGGTAGAATCATGCAGGACTGAAATTTTTGATGTTTTTCTACTCCTCTCATGAGCCCAAACAAGTCTCTAAAAGCATGAGTTTGCAACTACTTTACTTTTGGAGAAAATTCAAAACATTCATTATTCAATAGAGCCCAATAGCAAAAATCAGGTTTTGAATGAAGAATCACATTTCTTGGTAGAATCATGCAGGATTGAAATTTTTGATGGTTTTTTTACTCCTCTCAACAGCCCAAACAAGTTTCTAAAAGGATGAGTTTGCAACTACTTTACTTTTGGAGAAAATTCAAAACATTCATTATTCAATAGGGCCCAAACTATCAAAAACCAGCGGTTTCAATGAACACACATTTCTTGGTAGAATCATGCAGGACTGAAATTTTTGATGTTTTTCTACTCCTCTCATGAGCCCAAACAAGTCTCTAAAAGCATGAGTTTGCAACTACTTTACTTTTGGAGAAAATTCAAAACATTCATTATTCAATAGAGCCCAATAGCAAAAATCAGGTTTTGAATGAAGAATCACATTTCTTGGTAGAATCATGCAGGATTGAAATTTTTGATGGTTTTTTACTCCTCTCAACAGCCCAAACAAGTTTCTAAAAGGATGAGTTTGCAACTACTTTACTTTTGGAGAAAATTCAAAACATTAATTATTCGATAGAGCCCAATAGCAAAAATCAGGTTTTGAATGAAGAATCACATTTCTTGGTAGAATCATGCAGGATTGAAATTTTTGATGGTTTTTTACTCCTCTCAACAGCCCAAACAAGTTTCTAAAAGGATGAGTTTGCAACTACTTTACTTTTGGAGAAAATTCAAAACATTCATTATTCAATAGAGCCCAATAGCAAAAATCAGGTTTTGAATGAAGAATCACATTTCTTGGTAAAATCATGCAGGATTGAAATTTTTGATGGTTTTTTACTCCTCTCAACAGCCCAAACAAGTTTCTAAAAGGATGAGTTTGCAACTACTTTACTTTTGGAGAAAATTCAAAACATTCATTATTCAATAGGGCCCAAACTATCAAAAACCAGCGGTTTCAATGAACACACATTTCTTGGTAGAATCATGCAGGACTGAAATTTTTGATGTTTTTCTACTCCTCTCATGAGCCCAAACAAGTCTCTAAAAGCATGAGTTTGCAACTACTTTACTTTTGGAGAAAATTCAAAACATTCAACTATTCAATAGAGCCCAATAGCAAAAATCAGGTTTTGAATGAAGAATCACATTTCTTGGTAAAATCATGCAGGATTGAAATTTTTGATGGTTTTTTACTCCTCTCAACAGCCCAAACAAGTTTCTAAAAGGATGAGTTTGCAACTACTTTACTTTTGGAGAAAATTCAAAACATTCATTATTCAATAGGGCCCAAACTATCAAAAACGAGCGGTTTGAATGAACACACATTTCTTGGTAGAATCATGCAGGACTGAAATTTTTGATGTTTTTCTACTCCTCTCATGAGCCCAAACAAGTCTCTAAAAGCATGAGTTTGCAACTACTTTACTTTTGGAGAAAATTCAAAACATTCATTACTCAAAAGAGCCCAATAGCAAAAACCAGCGTTTTGAATGAAGAATCACATTACTTGGTAGAATCATGCAGGATTGAAATTTTTGATGGTTTTTTACTCCTCTCAACAGCCCAAACAAGTTTCTAAAAGGATGAGTTTGCAACTACTTTACTTTTGGAGAAAATTCAAAACATTCATTATTCAATAGGGCCCAAACGATCAAAAACCAGCGGTTTCAATGAACACACATTTCTTGGTAGAATCATGCAGGACTGAAATTTTTGATGTTTTTCTACTCCTCTCATGAGCCCAAACAAGTCTCTAAAAGCATGAGTTTGCAACTACTTTACTTTTGGAGAAAATTCAAAACATTCACTATTCAATAGAGCCCAATAGCAAAAATCAGGTTTTGAATGAAGAATCACATTTCTTGGTAAAATCATGCAGGATTGAAATTTTTGATGGTTTTTTACTCCTCTCAACAGCCCAAACAAGTTTCTAAAAGGATGAGTTTGCAACTACTTTACTTTTGGAGAAAATTCAAAACATTAATTATTCAATAGGGCCCAAACTATCAAAAACCAGCGGTTTGAATGAACACACATTTCTTGGTAGAATCATGCAGGACTGAAATTTTTGATGTTTTTCTACTCCTCTCATGAGCCCAAACAAGTCTCTAAAAGCATGAGTTTGCAACTACTTTACTCTTGGAGAAAATTCAAAACATTCATTACTCAAAAGAGCCCAATAGCAAAAACCAGCGTTTTGAATGAAGAATCACATTTCTTGGTAGAATCATGCAGGATTGAAATTTTTGATGGTTTTTTACTCCTCTCAACAGCCCAAACAAGTTTCTAAAAGGATGAGTTTGCAACTACTTTACTTTTGGAGAAAATTCAAAACATTCATTATTCAATAGGGCCCAAACTATCAAAAACCAGCGGTTTCAATGAACACACATTTTTTAGTAGAATCATGCAGGACTGAAATTTTTGATGTTTTTCTACTCCTCTCATGAGCCCAAACAAGTCTCTAAAAGCATGAGTTTGCAACTACTTTACTTTTGGAGAAAATTCAAAACATTCATTATTCAATAGAGCCCAATAGCAAAAATCAGGTTTTGAATGAAGAATCACATTTCTTGGTAGAATCATGCAGGATTGAAATTTTTGATGGTTTTTTACTCCTCTCAACAGCCCAAACAAGTTTCTAAAAGCATGAGTTTGCAACTACTTTACTTTTGGAGAAAATTCAAAACATTCATTATTCAATAGAGCCCAATAGCAAAAATCAGGTTTTGAATGAAGAATCACATTTCTTGGTAAAATCATGCAGGATTGAAATTTTTGATGGTTTTTTACTCCTCTCAACAGCCCAAACAAGTTTCTAAAAGGATGAGTTTGCAACTACTTTACTTTTGGAGAAAATTCAAAACATTCATTATTCAATAGGGCCCAAACTATCAATAACCAGCGGTTTCAATGAACACACATTTCTTGGTAGAATCATGCAGGACTGAAATTTTTTGATGTTTTTCTACTCCTCTCATGAGCCCAAACAAGTCTCTAAAAGCATGAGTTTGCAACTACTTTACTTTTGGAGAAAATTCAAAACATTCATTACTCAAAAGAGCCCAATAGCAAAAACCAGCGTTTTGAATGAAGAATCACATTTCTTGGTAGAATCATGCAGGATTGAAATTTTTGATGGTTTTTTACTCCTCTCAACAGCCCAAACAAGTTTCTAAAAGGATGAGTTTGCAACTACTTTACTTTTGGAGAAAATTCAAAACATTCATTATTCAATAGAGCCCAATAGCAAAAATCAGGTTTTGAATGAAGAATCACATTTCTTGGTAGAATCATGCAGGATTGAAATTTTTGATGGTTTTTTACTCCTCTCAACAGCCCAAACAAGTTTCTAAAAGGATGAGTTTGCAACTACTTTACTTTTGGAGAAAATTCAAAACATTCATTATTCAATAGAGCCCAATAGCAAAAATCAGGTTTTGAATGAAGAATCACATTTCTTGGTAGAATCATGCAGGATTGAAATTTTTGATGGTTTTTTTACTCCTCTCAACAGCCCAAACAAGTTTCTAAAAGGATGAGTTTGCAACTACTTTACTTTTGGAGAAAATTCAAAACATTCATTATTCGATAGAGCCCAATAGCAAAAATCAGGTTTTGAATGAAGAATCACATTTCTTGGTAGAATCATGCAGGATTAAAATTTTTGATGGTTTTTTACTCCTCTCAACAGCCCAAACAAGTTTCTAAAAGGATGAGTTTGCAACTACTTTACTTTTGGAGAAAATTCAAAACATTCATTATTCAATAGAGCCCAATAGCAAAAATCAGGTTTTGAATGAAGAATCACATTTCTTGGTAAAATCATGCAGGATTGAAATTTTTGATGGTTTTTTACTCCTCTCAACAGCCCAAACAAGTTTCTAAAAGGATGAGTTTGCAACTACTTTACTTTTGGAGAAAATTCAAAACATTCATTATTCAATAGGGCCCAAACTATCAAAAACCAGCGGTTTCAATGAACACACATTTCTTGGTAGAATCATGCAGGACTGAAATTTTTGATGTTTTTCTACTCCTCTCATGAGCCCAAACAAGTCTCTAAAAGCATGAGTTTGCAACTACTTTACTTTTGGAGAAAATTCAAAACATTCAACTATTCAATAGAGCCCAATAGCAAAAATCAGGTTTTGAATGAAGAATCACATTTCTTGGTAAAATCATGCAGGATTGAAATTTTTGATGGTTTTTTACTCCTCTCAACAGCCCAAACAAGTTTCTAAAAGGATGAGTTTGCAACTACTTTACTTTTGGAGAAAATTCAAAACATTCATTATTCAATAGGGCCCAAACTATCAAAAACGAGCGGTTTGAATGAACACACATTTCTTGGTAGAATCATGCAGGACTGAAATTTTTGATGTTTTTCTACTCCTCTCATGAGCCCAAACAAGTCTCTAAAAGCATGAGTTTGCAACTACTTTACTTTTGGAGAAAATTCAAAACATTCATTACTCAAAAGAGCCCAATAGCAAAAACCAGCGTTTTGAATGAAGAATCACATTACTTGGTAGAATCATGCAGGATTGAAATTTTTGATGGTTTTTTACTCCTCTCAACAGCCCAAACAAGTTTCTAAAAGGATGAGTTTGCAACTACTTTACTTTTGGAGAAAATTCAAAACATTCATTATTCAATAGGGCCCAAACGATCAAAAACCAGCGGTTTCAATGAACACACATTTCTTGGTAGAATCATGCAGGACTGAAATTTTTGATGTTTTTCTACTCCTCTCATGAGCCCAAACAAGTCTCTAAAAGCATGAGTTTGCAACTACTTTACTTTTGGAGAAAATTCAAAACATTCACTATTCAATAGAGCCCAATAGCAAAAATCAGGTTTTGAATGAAGAATCACATTTCTTGGTAAAATCATGCAGGATTGAAATTTTTGATGGTTTTTTACTCCTCTCAACAGCCCAAACAAGTTTCTAAAAGGATGAGTTTGCAACTACTTTACTTTTGGAGAAAATTCAAAACATTAATTATTCAATAGGGCCCAAACTATCAAAAACCAGCGGTTTGAATGAACACACATTTCTTGGTAGAATCATGCAGGACTGAAATTTTTGATGTTTTTCTACTCCTCTCATGAGCCCAAACAAGTCTCTAAAAGCATGAGTTTGCAACTACTTTACTCTTGGAGAAAATTCAAAACATTCATTACTCAAAAGAGCCCAATAGCAAAAACCAGCGTTTTGAATGAAGAATCACATTTCTTGGTAGAATCATGCAGGATTGAAATTTTTGATGGTTTTTTACTCCTCTCAACAGCCCAAACAAGTTTCTAAAAGGATGAGTTTGCAACTACTTTACTTTTGGAGAAAATTCAAAACATTCATTATTCAATAGGGCCCAAACTATCAAAAACCAGCGGTTTCAATGAACACACATTTTTTAGTAGAATCATGCAGGACTGAAATTTTTGATGTTTTTCTACTCCTCTCATGAGCCCAAACAAGTCTCTAAAAGCATGAGTTTGCAACTACTTTACTTTTGGAGAAAATTCAAAACATTCATTATTCAATAGAGCCCAATAGCAAAAATCAGGTTTTGAATGAAGAATCACATTTCTTGGTAGAATCATGCAGGATTGAAATTTTTGATGGTTTTTTACTCCTCTCAACAGCCCAAACAAGTTTCTAAAAGCATGAGTTTGCAACTACTTTACTTTTGGAGAAAATTCAAAACATTCATTATTCAATAGAGCCCAATAGCAAAAATCAGGTTTTGAATGAAGAATCACATTTCTTGGTAAAATCATGCAGGATTGAAATTTTTGATGGTTTTTTACTCCTCTCAACAGCCCAAACAAGTTTCTAAAAGGATGAGTTTGCAACTACTTTACTTTTGGAGAAAATTCAAAACATTCATTATTCAATAGGGCCCAAACTATCAATAACCAGCGGTTTCAATGAACACACATTTCTTGGTAGAATCATGCAGGACTGAAATTTTTTGATGTTTTTCTACTCCTCTCATGAGCCCAAACAAGTCTCTAAAAGCATGAGTTTGCAACTACTTTACTTTTGGAGAAAATTCAAAACATTCATTACTCAAAAGAGCCCAATAGCAAAAACCAGCGTTTTGAATGAAGAATCACATTTCTTGGTAGAATCATGCAGGATTGAAATTTTTGATGGTTTTTTACTCCTCTCAACAGCCCAAACAAGTTTCTAAAAGGA
This sequence comes from Dendrobates tinctorius, assembly GCF_039654945.1. NCBI lineage: Eukaryota > Metazoa > Chordata > Amphibia > Anura > Dendrobatidae > Dendrobates > Dendrobates tinctorius. The sequence continues at coordinate 127,703 of NW_027361966.1, forward strand.
TGAGTTTGCAACTACTTTACTTTTGGAGAAAATTCAAAACATTCATTATTCAATAGGGCCCAAACTATCAAAAACCAGCGGTTTCAATGAACACACATTTCTTGGTAGAATCATGCAGGACTGAAATTTTTGATGTTTTTCTACTCCTCTCATGAGCCCAAACAAGTCTCTAAAAGCATGAGTTTGCAACTACTTTACTTTTGGAGAAAATTCAAAACATTCATTATTCAATAGAGCCCAATAGCAAAAATCAGGTTTTGAATGAAGAATCACATTTCTTGGTAGAATCATGCAGGATTGAAATTTTTGATGGTTTTTTTACTCCTCTCAACAGCCCAAACAAGTTTCTAAAAGGATGAGTTTGCAACTACTTTACTTTTGGAGAAAATTCAAAACATTCATTATTCAATAGGGCCCAAACTATCAAAAACCAGCGGTTTCAATGAACACACATTTCTTGGTAGAATCATGCAGGACTGAAATTTTTGATGTTTTTCTACTCCTCTCATGAGCCCAAACAAGTCTCTAAAAGCATGAGTTTGCAACTACTTTACTTTTGGAGAAAATTCAAAACATTCATTATTCAATAGAGCCCAATAGCAAAAATCAGGTTTTGAATGAAGAATCACATTTCTTGGTAGAATCATGCAGGATTGAAATTTTTGATGGTTTTTTACTCCTCTCAACAGCCCAAACAAGTTTCTAAAAGGATGAGTTTGCAACTACTTTACTTTTGGAGAAAATTCAAAACATTCATTATTCGATAGAGCCCAATAGCAAAAATCAGGTTTTGAATGAAGAATCACATTTCTTGGTAGAATCATGCAGGATTGAAATTTTTGATGGTTTTTTACTCCTCTCAACAGCCCAAACAAGTTTCTAAAAGGATGAGTTTGCAACTACTTTACTTTTGGAGAAAATTCAAAACATTCATTATTCAATAGAGCCCAATAGCAAAAATCAGGTTTTGAATGAAGAATCACATTTCTTGGTAAAATCATGCAGGATTGAAATTTTTGATGGTTTTTTACTCCTCTCAACAGCCCAAACAAGTTTCTAAAAGGATGAGTTTGCAACTACTTTACTTTTGGAGAAAATTCAAAACATTCATTATTCAATAGGGCCCAAACTATCAAAAACCAGCGGTTTCAATGAACACACATTTCTTGGTAGAATCATGCAGGACTGAAATTTTTGATGTTTTTCTACTCCTCTCATGAGCCCAAACAAGTCTCTAAAAGCATGAGTTTGCAACTACTTTACTTTTGGAGAAAATTCAAAACATTCATTACTCAAAAGAGCCCAATAGCAAAAACCAGCGTTTTGAATGAAGAATCACATTTCTTGCTAGAATCATGCAGGATTGAAATTTTTGATGGTTTTTTACTCCTCTCAACAGCCCAAACAAGTTTCTAAAAGGATGAGTTTGCAACTACTTTACTTTTGGAGAAAATTCAAAACATTCATTATTCAATAGGGCCCAAACTATCAAAAACCAGCGGTTTCAATGAACACACATTTCTTGGTAGAATCATGCAGGACTGAAATTTTTGATGTTTTTCTACTCCTCTCATGAGCCCAAACAAGTCTCTAAAAGCATGAGTTTGCAACTACTTTACTTTTGGAGAAAATTCAAAACATTCATTATTCAATAGAGCCCAATAGCAAAAACCAGCGTTTTGAATGAAGAATCACATTTCTTGGTAGAATCATGCAGGATTGAAATTTTTGATGTTTTTTTACTCCTCTCAACAGCCCAAACAAGTTTCTAAAACGATGAGTTTGCAACTACTTTACTTTTGGAGAAAATTCAAAACATTCATTATTCAATAGGGCCCAAACTATCAAAAACCAGCGGTTTGAATGAACACACATTTCTTGGTAGAATCATGCAGGACTGAAATTTTTGATGTTTTTCTATCCCTCTCATGAGCCCAAACAAGTCTCTAAAAGCATGAGTTTGCAACTACTTTACTTTTGGAGAAAATTCAAAACATTCATTACTCAAAAGAGCCCAATAGCAAAAACCAGCGTTTTGAATGAAGAATCACATTTCTTGGTAGAATCATGCAGGATTGAAATTTTTGATGGTTTTTTACTCCTCTCAACAGCCCAAACAAGTTTCTAAAAGGATGAGTTTGCAACTGCTTTACTTTTGGAGAAAATTCAAAACATTCATTATTCAATAGGGCCCAAACTATCAAAAACCAGCGGTTTCAATGAACACACATTTCTTGGTAGAATCATGCAGGACTGAAATTTTTGATGTTTTTCTACTCCTCTCATGAGCCCAAACAAGTCTCTAAAAGCATGAGTTTGCAACTACTTTACTTTTGGAGAAAATTCAAAACATTCATTATTCAATAGAGCCCAATAGCAAAAATCAGGTTTTGAATGAAGAATCACATTTCTTGGTAAAATCATGCAGGATTGAAATTTTTGATGGTTTTTTACTCCTCTCAACAGCCCAAACAAGTTTCTAAAAGGATGAGTTTGCAACTACTTTACTTTTGGAGAAAATTCAAAACATTAATTATTCAATAGGGCCCAAACTATCAAAAACCAGCGGTTTGAATGAACACACATTTCTTGGTAGAATCATGCAGGACTGAAATTTTTGATGTTTTTCTACTCCTCTCATGAGCCCAAACAAGTCTCTAAAAGCATGAGTTTGCAACTACTTTACTATTGGAGAAAATTCAAAACATTCATTACTCAAAAGAGCCCAATAGCAAAAACCAGCGTTTTGAATGAAGATTCACATTTCTTGGTAGAATCACGCAGGATTGAAATTTTTGATGGTTTTTTACTCCTCTCAACAGCCCAAACAAGTTTCTAAAAGGATGAGTTTGCAACTACTTTACTTTTGGAGAAAATTCAAAACATTCATTATTCAATAGGGCCCAAACTATCAAAAACCAGCGGTTTCAATGAACACACATTTTTTAGTAGAATCATGCAGGACTGAAATTTTTGATGTTTTTCTACTCCTCTCATGAGCCCAAACAAGTCTCTAAAAGCATGAGTTTGCAACTACTTTACTTTTGGAGAAAATTCAAAACATTCATTATTCAATAGAGCCCAATAGCAAAAATCAGGTTTTGAATGAAGAATCACATTTCTTGGTAAAATCATGCAGGATTGAAATTTTTGATGGTTTTTTACTCCTCTCAACAGCCCAAACAAGTTTCTAAAAGGATGAGTTTGCAACTACTTTACTTTTGGAGAAAATTCAAAACATTCATTATTCAATAGGGCCCAAACTATCAAAAACCAGCGGTTTCAATGAACACACATTTCTTGGTAGAATCATGCAGGACTGAAATTTTTGATGTTTTTCTACTCCTCTCATGAGCCCAAACAAGTCTCTAAAAGCATGAGTTTGCAACTACTTTACTTTTGGAGAAAATTCAAAACATTCAACTATTCAATAGAGCCCAATAGCAAAAATCAGGTTTTGAATGAAGAATCACATTTCTTGGTAAAATCATGCAGGATTGAAATTTTTGATGGTTTTTTACACCTCTCAACAGCCCAAACAAGTTTCTAAAAGGATGAGTTTGCAACTACTTTACTTTTGGAGAAAATTCAAAACATTCATTATTCAATAGGGCCCAAACTATCAAAAACCAGCGGTTTGAATGAACACACATTTCTTGGTAGAATCATGCAGGACTGAAATTTTTGATGTTTTTCTACTCCTCTCATGAGCCCAAACAAGTCTCTAAAAGCATGAGTTTGCAACTACTTTACTTTTGGAGAAAATTCAAAACATTCACTATTCAATAGAGCCCAATAGCAAAAATCAGGTTTTGAATGAAGAATCACATTTCTTGGTAAAATCATGCAGGATTGAAATTTTTGATGGTATTTTACTCCTCTCAACAGCCCAAACAAGTTTCTAAAAGGATGAGTTTGCAACTACTTTACTTTTGGAGAAAATTCAAAACATTCATTATTCAATAGGGCCCAAACTATCAAAAACCAGCGGTTTCAATGAACACACATTTCTTGGTAGAATCATGCAGGACTGAAATTTTTGATGTTTTTCTACTCCTCTCATGAGCCCAAACAAGTCTCTAAAAGCATGAGTTTGCAACTACTTTACTTTTGGAGAAAATTCAAAACATTCATTATTCAATAGAGCCCAATAGCAAAAATCAGGTTTTGAATGAAGAATCACATTTCTTGGTAGAATCATGCAGGATTGAAATTTTTGATGGTTTTTTACTCCTCTCAACAGCCCAAACAAGTTTCTAAAAGGATGAGTTTGCAACTACTTTACTTTTGGAGAAAATTCAAAATATTCATTATTCAATAGGGCCCAAAATATCAAAAACCAGCGGTTTGAATGAACACACATTTCTTGGTAGAATCGTGCAGGACTGAAATTTTTGATGTTTTTCTACTCCTCTCATGAGCCCAAACAAGTCTCTAAAAGGATGAGTTTGCAACTACTTTACTTTTGGAGAAAATTCAAAACATTCATTATTCAATAGAGCCCAATAGCAAAAACCAGCGTTTTGAATGAAGAATCACATTTCTTGGTAGAATCATGCAGGATTGAAATTTTTGATGTTTTTTTACTCCTCTCAACAGCCCAAACAAGTTTCTAAAAGGATGAGTTTGCAACTACTTTACTTTTGGAGAAAATTCAAAACATTCATTATTCAATAGGGCCCAAACTATCAAAAACCAGCGGTTTGAATGAACACACATTTCTTGGTAGAATCATGCAGGACTGAAATTTTTGATGTTTTTCTACTCCTCTCATGAGCCCAAACAAGTCTCTAAAAGCATGAGTTTGCAACTACTTTACTTTTGGAGAAAATTCAAAACATTCATTACTCAAAAGAGCCCAATAGCAAAAACCAGCGTTTTGAATGAAGAATCACATTTCTTGGTAGAATCATGCAGGATTGAAATTTTTGATGGTTTTTTACTCCTCTCAACAGCCCAAACAAGTTTCTAAAAGGATGAGTTTGCAACTGCTTTACTTTTGGAGAAAATTCAAAACATTCATTATTCAATAGGGCCCAAACTATCAAAAACCAGCGGTTTCAATGAACACACATTTCTTGGTAGAATCATGCAGGACTGAAATTTTTGATGTTTTTCTACTCCTCTCATGAGCCCAAACAAGTCTCTAAAAGCATGAGTTTGCAACTACTTTACTTTTGGAGAAAATTCAAAACATTCATTATTCAATAGAGCCCAATAGCAAAAATCAGGTTTTGAATGAAGAATCACATTTCTTGGTAAAATCATGCAGGATTGAAATTTTTGATGGTTTTTTACTCCTCTCAACAGCCCAAACAAGTTTCTAAAAGGATGAGTTTGCAACTACTTTACTTTTGGAGAAAATTCAAAACATTCATTATTCAATAGGGCCCAAACTATCAAAAACCAGCGGTTTGAATGAACACACATTTCTTGGTAGAATCATGCAGGACTGAAATTTTTGATGTTTTTCTACTCCTCTCATGAGCCCAAACAAGTCTCTAAAAGCATGAGTTTACAACTACTTTACTTTTGGAGAAAATTCAAAACATTCATTACTCAAAAGAGCCCAATAGCAAAAACCAGCGTTTTGAATGAAGAATCACATTTCTTGGTAGAATCATGCAGGATTGAAATTTTTGATGGTTTTTTACTCCTCTCAACAGCCCAAACAAGTTTCTAAAAGGATGAGTTTGCAACTACTTTACTTTTGGAGAAAATTCAAAACATTCATTATTCAATAGGGCCCAAACTATCAAAAACCAGCGGTTTCAATGAACACACATTTCTTGGTAGAATCATGCAGGACTGAAATTTTTGATGTTTTTCTACTCCTCTCATGAGCCCAAACAAGTCTCTAAAAGCATGAGTTTGCAACTACTTTACTTTTGGAGAAAATTCAAAACATTCACTATTCAATAGAGCCCAATAGCAAAAATCAGGTTTTGAATGAAGAATCACATTTCTTGGTAAAATCATGCAGGATTGAAATTTTTGATGGTTTTTTACTCCTCTCAACAGCCCAAACAAGTTTCTAAAAGGATGAGTTTGCAACTACTTTACTTTTGGAGAAAATTCAAAACATTCATTATTCAATAGGGCCCAAACTATCAAAAACCAGCGGTTTCAATGAACACACATTTCTTGGTAGAATCATGCAGGACTGAAATTTTTGATGTTTTTCTACTCCTCTCATGAGCCCAAACAAGTCTCTAAAAGCATGAGTTTGCAACTACTTTACTTTTGGAGAAAATTCAAAACATTCATTATTCAATAGAGCCCAATAGCAAAAATCAGGTTTTGAATGAAGAATCACATTTCTTGGTAGAATCATGCAGGATTGAAATTTTTGATGGTTTTTTACTCCTCTCAACAGCCCAAACAAGTTTCTAAAAGGATGAGTTTGCAACTACTTTACTTTTGGAGAAAATTCAAAATATTCATTATTCAATAGGGCCCAAAATATCAAAAACCAGCGGTTTGAATGAACACACATTTCTTGGTAGAATCGTGCAGGACTGAAATTTTTGATGTTTTTCTACTCCTCTCATGAGCCCAAACAAGTCTCTAAAAGGATGAGTTTGCAACTACTTTACTTTTGGAGAAAATTCAAAACATTCATTATTCAATAGAGCCCAATAGCAAAAACCAGCGTTTTGAATGAAGAATCACATTTCTTGGTAGAATCATGCAGGATTGAAATTTTTGATGGTTTTTTACTCCTCTCAACAGCCCAAACAAGTTTCTAAAAGGATGAGTTTGCAACTACTTTACTTTTGGAGAAAATTCAAAACATTCATTATTCAATAGGGCCCAAACTATCAAAAACCAGCGGTTTCAATGAACACACATTTCTTGGTAGAATCATGCAGGACTGAAATTTTTGATGTTTTTCTACTCCTCTCATGAGCCCAAACAAGTCTCTAAAAGCATGAGTTTGCAACTACTTTACTTTTGGAGAAAATTCAAAACATTCATTATTCAATAGAGCCCAATAGCAAAAATCAGGTTTTGAATGAAGAATCACATTTCTTGGTAGAATCATGCAGGATTGAAATTTTTGATGGTTTTTTACTCCTCTCAACAGCCCAAACAAGTTTCTAAAAGGATGAGTTTGCAACTACTTTACTTTTGGAGAAAATTCAAAACATTCATTATTCAATAGGGCCCAAACTATCAAAAACCAGCGGTTTCAATGAACACACATTTCTTGGTAGAATCATGCAGGACTGAAATTTTTGATGTTTTTCTACTCCTCTCATGAGCCCAAACAAGTCTCTAAAAGCATGAGTTTGCAACTACTTTACTTTTGGAGAAAATTCAAAACATTCACTATTCAATAGAGCCCAATAGCAAAAATCAGGTTTTGAATGAAGAATCACATTTCTTGGTAAAATCATGCAGGATTGAAATTTTTGATGGATTTTTACTCCTATCAACAGCCCAAACAAGTTTCTAAAAGGATGAGTTTGCAACTACTTTACTTTTGGAGAAAATTCAAAACATTCATTATTCAATAGGGCCCAAACTATCAAAAACCAGCGGTTTCAATGAACACACATTTCTTGGTAGAATCATGCAGGACTGAAATTTTTGATGTTTTTCTACTCCTCTCATGAGCCCAAACAAGTCTCTAAAAGCATGAGTTTGCAACTACTTTACTTTTGGAGAAAATTCAAAACATTCATTATTCAATAGAGCCCAATAGCAAAAATCAGGTTTTGAATGAAGAATCACATTTCTTGGTAGAATCATGCAGGATTGAAATTTTTGATGGTTTTTTACTCCTCTCAACAGCCCAAACAAGTTTCTAAAAGGATGAGTTTGCAACTACTTTACTTTTGGAGAAAATTCAAAACATTCATTATTCAATAGGGCCCAAACTATCAAAAACCAGCGGTTTCAATGAAAACACATTTCTTGGTAGAATCATGCAGGACTGAAATTTTTGATGTTTTTCTACTCCTCTCATGAGCCCAAACAAGTCTCTAAAAGCATGAGTTTGCAACTACTTTACTTTTGGAGAAAATTCAAAACATTCATTACCCAAAAGAGCCCAATAGCAAAAACCAGCGTTTTGAATGAAGAATCACATTTCTTGGTAGAATCATGCAGGATTGAAATTTTTGATGGTTTTTTACTCCTCTCAACAGCCCAAACAAGTTTCTAAAAGGATGAGTTTGCAACTGCTTTACTTTTGGAGAAAATTCAAAACATTCATTATTCAATAGGGCCCAAACTATCAAAAACCAGCGGTTTCAATGAAAACACATTTCTTGGTAGAATCATGCAGGACTGAAATTTTTGATGTTTTTCTACTCCTCTCATGAGCCCAAACAAGTCTCTAAAAGCATGAGTTTGCAACTACTTTACTTTTGGAGAAAATTCAAAACATTCATTATTCAATAGAGCCCAATAGCAAAAATCAGGTTTTGAATGAAGAATCACATTTCTTGGTAAAATCATGCAGGATTGAAATTTTTGATGGTTTTTTACTCCTCTCAACAGCCCAAACAAGTTTCTAAAAGGATGAGTTTGCAACTACTTTACTTTTGGAGAAAATTCAAAACATTCATTATTCAATAGGGCCCAAACTATCAAAAACCAGCGGTTTGAATGAACACACATTTCTTGGTAGAATCATGCAGGACTGAAATTTTTGATGTTTTTCTACTCCTCTCATGAGCCCAAACAAGTCTCTAAAAGCATGAGTTTACAACTACTTTACTTTTGGAGAAAATTCAAAACATTCATTACTCAAAAGAGCCCAATAGCAAAAACCAGCGTTTTGAATGAAGAATCACATTTCTTGGTAGAATCATGCAGGATTGAAATTTTTGATGGTTTTTTACTCCTCTCAACAGCCCAAACAAGTTTCTAAAAGGATGAGTTTGCAACTACTTTACTTTTGGAGAAAATTCAAAACATTCATTATTCAATAGGGCCCAAACTATCAAAAACCAGCGGTTTCAATGAACACACATTTCTTGGTAGAATCATGCAGGACTGAAATTTTTGATGTTTTTCTACTCCTCTCATGAGCCCAAACAAGTCTCTAAAACCATGAGTTTGCAACTACTTTACTTTTGGAGAAAATTCAAAACATTCATTATTCAATAGAGCCCAATAGCAAAAATCAGGTTTTGAATGAAGAATCACATTTCTTGGTAAAATCATGCAGGATTGAAATTTTTGATGGTTTTTTACTCCTCTCAACAGCCCAAACAAGTTTCTAAAAGGATGAGTTTGCAACTACTTTACTTTTGGAGAAAATTCAAAACATTCATTATTCAATAGGGCCCAAACTATCAAAAACCAGCGGTTTCAATGAACACACATTTCTTGGTAGAATCATGCAGGACTGAAATTTTTGATGTTTTTCTACTCCTCTCATGAGCCCAAACAAGTCTCTAAAAGCATGAGTTTGCAACTACTTTACTTTTGGAGAAATTCAAAACATTCACTATTCAATAGAGCCCAATAGCAAAAATCAGGTTTTGAATGAAGAATCACATTTCTTGGTAAAATCATGTAGGTTTAAAATTTTTGATGGTTTTTTACTCCTCTCAACAGCCCAAACAAGTTTCTAAAAGGATGAGTTTGCAACTACTTTACTTTTGGAGAAAATTCAAAACATTCATTATTCAATAGGGCCCAAACTATCAAAAACCAGCGGTTTGAATGAACACACATTTCTTGGTAGAGTCATGCAGGACTGAAATTTTTGATGTTTTTCTACTCCTCTCATGAGCCCAAACAAGTCTCTAAAAGCATGAGTTTGCAACTACTTTACTTTTGGAGAAAATTCAAAACATTCATTATTCAATAGAGCCCAATAGCAAAAATCAGGTTTTGAATGAAGAATCACATTTCTTGGTAGAATCATGCAGGATTGAAATTTTTGATGGTTTTTTACTCCTCTCAACAGCCCAAACAAGTTTCTAAAAGGATGAGTTTGCAACTACTTTACTTTTGGAGAAAATTCAAAACATTCGTTATTCAATAGGGCCCAAAATATCAAAAACCAGCGGTTTGAATGAACACACATTTCTTGGTAGAATCGTGCAGGACTGAAATTTTTGATGTTTTTCTACTCCTCTCATGAGCCCAAACAAGTCTCTAAAAGGATGAGTTTGCAACTACTTTACTTTTGGAGAAAATTCAAAACATTCATTATTCAATAGAGCCCAATAACAAAAACCAGCGTTTTGAATGAAGAATCACATTTCTTGGTAGAATCACGCAGGATTGAAATTTTTGATGGTTTTTTACTCCTCTCAACAGCCCAAACAAGTTTCTAAAAGGATGAGTTTGCAACTACTTTACTTTTGGAGAAAATTCAAAACATTCATTATTCAATAGGGCCCAAACTATCAAAAACCAGCGGTTTGAATGAACACACATTTCTTGGTAGAATCATGCAGGACTGAAATTTTTGATGTTTTTCTACTCCTCTCTTGAGCCCAAACAAGTCTCTAAAAGCATGAGTTTGCAACTACTTTACTTTTGGAGAAAATTCAAAACATTCATTACTCAAAAGAGCCCAATAGCAAAAACCAGCGTTTTGAATGAAGAATCACATTTCTTGGTAGAATCATGCAGGATTGAAATTTTTGATGGTTTTTTACTCCTCTCAACAGCCCAAACAAGTTTCTAAAAGGATGAGTTTGCAACTACTTTACTTTTGGAGAAAATTCAAAACATTTATTATTCAATAGGGCCCAAACTATCAAAAACCAGCGGTTTCAATGAACACACATTTCTTGGTAGAATCATGCAGGACTGAAATTTTTGATGTTTTTCTACTCCTCTCATGAGCCCAAACAAGTCTCTAAAAGCATGAGTTTGCAACTACTTTACTTTTGGAGAAAATTCAAAACATTCATTATTCAATAGAGCCCAATAGCAAAAATCAGGTTTTGAATGAAGAATCACATTTCTTGGTAGAATCATGCAGGATTGAAATTTTTGATGTTTTTTTACTCCTCTCAACAGCCCAAACAAGTTTCTAAAAGGATGAGTTTGTAACTACTTTACTTTTGGAGAAAATTCAAAACATTCATTATTCAATAGGGCCCAAACTATCAAAAACCAGCGGTTTCAATGAACACACATTTCTTGGTAGAATCATGCAGGACTGAAATTTTTGATGTTTTTCTACTCCTCTCATGAGCCCAAACAAGTCTCTAAAAGCATGAGTTTGCAACTACTTTACTTTTGGAGAAAATTCAAAACATTCATTATTCAATAGAGCCCAATAGCAAAAATCAGGTTTTGAATGAAGAATCACATTTCTTGGTAAAATCATGCAGGATTGAAATTTTTGATGGTTTTTTACTCCTCTCAACAGCCCAAACAAGTTTCTAAAAGGATGAGTTTGCAACTACTTTACTTTTGGAGAAAATTCAAAACATTCATTATTCAATAGGGCCCAAACTATCAAAAACCAGCGGTTTGAATGAACACACATTTCTTGGTAGAATCATGCAGGACTGAAATTTTTGATGTTTTTCTACTCCTCTCATGAGCCCAAACAAGTCTCTAAAAGCATGAGTTTGCAACTACTTTACTTTTGGAGAAAATTCAAAACATTCATTACTCAAAAGAGCCCAATAGCAAAAACCAGCGTTTTGAATGAAGAATCACATTTCTTGGTAGAATCATGCAGGATTGAAATTTTTGATGGTTTTTTACTCCTCTCAACAGCCCAAACAAGTTTCTAAAAGGATGAGTTTGCAACTACTTTACTTTTGGAGAAAATTCAAAACATTTATTATTCAATAGGGCCCAAACTATCAAAAACCAGCGGTTTCAATGAACACACATTTCTTGGTAGAATCATGCAGGACTGAAATTTTTGATGTTTTTCTACTCCTCTCATGAGCCCAAACAAGTCTCTAAAAGCATGAGTTTGCAACTACTTTACTTTTGGAGAAAATTCAAAACATTCATTATTCAATAGAGCCCAATAGCAAAAATCAGGTTTTGAATGAAGAATCACATTTCTTGGTAGAATCATGCAGGATTGAAATTTTTGATGGTTTTTTACTCCTCTCAACAGCCCAAACAAGTTTCTAAAAGGATGAGTTTGCAACTACTTTACTTTTGGAGAAAATTCAAAACATTCATTATTCAATAGGGCCCAAAATATCAAAAACCAGCGGTTTGAATGAACACACATTTCTTGGTAGAATCGTGCAGGACTGAAATTTTTGATGTTTTTCTACTCCTCTCATGAGCCGAAACAAGTCTCTAAAAGGATGAGTTTGCAACTACTTTACTTTTGGAGAAAATTCAAAACATTCATTATTCAATAGAGCCCAATAGCAAAAACCAGCGTTTTGAATGAAGAATCACATTTCTTGGTAGAATCACGCAGGATTGAAATTTTTGATGGTTTTTTACTCCTCTCAACAGCCCAAACAAGTTTCTAAAAGGATGAGTTTGCAACTACTTTACTTTTGGAGAAAATTCAAAACATTCATTATTCAATAGGGCCCAAACTATCAAAAACCAGCGGTTTCAATGAACACACATTTCTTGGTAGAATCATGCAGGACTGAAATTTTTGATGTTTTTCTACTCCTCTCATGAGCCCAAACAAGTTTCTAAAAGCATGAGTTTGCAACTACTTTACTTTTGGAGAAAATTCAAAACATTCACTATTCAATAGAGCCCAATAGCAAAAACCAGCGTTTTGAATGAAGAATCACATTTCTTGGTAGAATCACGCAGGATTGAAATTTTTGATGGTTTTTTACTCCTCTCAACAGCCCAAACAAGTTTCTAAAAGGATGAGTTTGCAACTACTTTACTTTTGGAGAAAATTCAAAACATTCATTATTCAATAGGGCCCAAACTATCAAAAACCAGCGGTTTGAATGAACACACATTTCTTGGTAGAATCATGCAGGACTGAAATTTTTGATGTTTTTCTACTCCTCTCATGAGCCCAAACAAGTCTCTAAAAGCATGAGTTTGCAACTACTTTACTTTTGGAGAAAATTCAAAACATTCATTACTCAAAAGAGCCCAATAGCAAAAACCAGCGTTTTGAATGAAGAATCACATTTCTTGGTAGAATCATGCAGGATTGAAATTTTTGATGGTTTTTTACTCCTCTCAACAGCCCAAACAAGTTTCTAAAAGGATGAGTTTGCAACTACTTTACTTTTGGAGAAAATTCAAAACATTCATTATTCAATAGGGCCCAAACTATCAAAAACCAGCGGTTTCAATGAACACACATTTCTTGGTAGAATCATGCAGGACTGAAATTTTTGATGTTTTTCTACTCCTCTCATGAGCCCAAACAAGTCTCTAAAAGCATGAGTTTGCAACTACTTTACTTTTGGAGAAAATTCAAAACATTCATTATTCAATAGAGCCCAATAGCAAAAATCAGGTTTTGAATGAAGAATCACATTTCTTGGTATAATCATGCAGGATTGAAATTTTTGATGGTTTTTTACTCCTATCAACAGCCCAAACAAGTTTCTAAAAGGATGAGTTTGTAACTACTTTACTTTTGGAGAAAATTCAAAACATTCATTATTCAATAGGGCCCAAACTATCAAAAACCAGCGGTTTCAATGAACACACATTTCTTGGTAGAATCATGCAGGACTGAAATTTTTGATGTTTTTCTACTCCTCTCATGAGCCCAAACAAGTCTCTAAAAGCATGAGTTTGCAACTACTTTACTTTTGGAGAAAATTCAAAACATTCATTATTCAATAGAGCCCAATAGCAAAAATCAGGTTTTGAATGAAGAATCACATTTCTTGGTAAAATCATGCAGGATTGAAATTTTTGATGGTTTTTTACTCCTCTCAACAGCCCAAACAAGTTTCTAAAAGGATGAGTTTGCAACTACTTTACTTTTGGAGAAAATTCAAAACATTCATTATTCAATAGAGCCCAATAGCAAAAATCAGGTTTTGAATGAAGAATCACATTTCTTGGTAAAATCATGCAGGATTGAAATTTTTGATGGTTTTTTACTCCTCTCAACAGCCCAAACAAGTTTCTAAAAGGATGAGTTTGCAACTACTTTACTTTTGGAGAAAATTCAAAACATTCATTATTCAATAGGGCCCAAACTATCAAAAACCAGCGGTTTGAATGAACACACATTTCTTGGTAGAATCATGCAGGACTGAAATTTTTGATGTTTTTCTACTCCTCTCATGAGCCCAAACAAGTCTCTAAAAGCATGAGTTTGCAACTACTTTACTTTTGGAGAAAATTCAAAACATTCATTACTCAAAAGAGCCCAATAGCAAAAACCAGCGTTTTGAATGAAGAATCACATTTCTTGGTAGAATCATGCAGGATTGAAATTTTTGATGGTTTTTTACTCCTCTCAACAGCCCAAACAAGTTTCTAAAAGGATGAGTTTGCAACTACTTTACTTTTGGAGAAAATTCAAAACATTCATTATTCAATAGGGCCCAAACTATCAAAAACCAGCGGTTTGAATGAACACACATTTCTTGGTAGAATCATGCAGGACTGAAATTTTTGATGTTTTTCTACTCCTCTCATGAGCCCAAACAAGTCTCTAAAAGCATGAGTTTGCAACTACTTTACTTTTGGAGAAAATGCAAAACATTCATTATTCAATAGAGCCCAATAGCAAAAATCAGGTTTTGAATGAAGAATCACATTTCTTGGTAGAATCATGCAGGATTGAAATTTTTGATGGTTTTTTACTCCTCTCAACAGCCCAAACAAGTTTCTAAAAGGATGAGTTTGCAACTACTTTACTTTTGGAGAAAATTCAAAACATTCATTATTCAATAGGGCCCAAACTATCAAAAACCAGCGGTTTCAATGAACACACATTTCTTGGTAGAATCATGCAGGACTGAAATTTTTGATGTTTTTCTACTCCTCTCATGAGCCCAAACAAGTTTCTAAAAGCATGAGTTTGCAACTACTTTACTTTTGGAGAAAATTCAAAACATTCACTATTCAATAGAGCCCAATAGCAAAAACCAGCGTTTTGAATGAAGAATCACATTTCTTGGTAGAATCACGCAGGATTGAAATTTTTGATGGTTTTTTACTCCTCTCAACAGCCCAAACAAGTTTCTAAAAGGATGAGTTTGCAACTACTTTACTTTTGGAGAAAATTCAAAACATTCATTATTCAATAGGGCCCAAACTATCAAAAACCAGCGGTTTCAATGAACACACATTTCTTGGTAGAATCATGCAGGACTGAAATTTTTGATGTTTTTCTACTCCTCTCATGAGCCCAAACAAGTCTCTAAAAGCATGAGTTTGCAACTACTTTACTTTTGGAGAAAATTCAAAACATTCATTATTCAATAGAGCCCAATAGCAAAAATCAGGTTTTGAATGAAGAATCACATTTCTTGGTATAATCATGCAGGATTGAAATTTTTGATGGTTTTTTACTCCTATCAACAGCCCAAACAAGTTTCTAAAAGGATGAGTTTGTAACTACTTTACTTTTGGAGAAAATTCAAAACATTCATTATTCAATAGGGCCCAAACTATCAAAAACCAGCGGTTTCAATGAACACACATTTCTTGGTAGAATCATGCAGGACTGAAATTTTTGATGTTTTTCTACTCCTCTCATGAGCCCAAACAAGTCTCTAAAAGCATGAGTTTGCAACTACTTTACTTTTGGAGAAAATTCAAAACATTCATTATTCAATAGAGCCCAATAGCAAAAATCAGGTTTTGAATGAAGAATCACATTTCTTGGTAAAATCATGCAGGATTGAAATTTTTGATGGTTTTTTACTCCTCTCAACAGCCCAAACAAGTTTCTAAAAGGATGAGTTTGCAACTACTTTACTTTTGGAGAAAATTCAAAACATTCATTATTCAATAGAGCCCAATAGCAAAAATCAGGTTTTGAATGAAGAATCACATTTCTTGGTAAAATCATGCAGGATTGAAATTTTTGATGGTTTTTTACTCCTCTCAACAGCCCAAACAAGTTTCTAAAAGGATGAGTTTGCAACTACTTTACTTTTGGAGAAAATTCAAAACATTCATTATTCAATAGGGCCCAAACTATCAAAAACCAGCGGTTTGAATGAACACACATTTCTTGGTAGAATCATGCAGGACTGAAATTTTTGATGTTTTTCTACTCCTCTCATGAGCCCAAACAAGTCTCTAAAAGCATGAGTTTGCAACTACTTTACTTTTGGAGAAAATTCAAAACATTCATTACTCAAAAGAGCCCAATAGCAAAAACCAGCGTTTTGAATGAAGAATCACATTTCTTGGTAGAATCATGCAGGATTGAAATTTTTGATGGTTTTTTACTCCTCTCAACAGCCCAAACAAGTTTCTAAAAGGATGAGTTTGCAACTACTTTACTTTTGGAGAAAATTCAAAACATTCATTATTCAATAGGGCCCAAACTATCAAAAACCAGCGGTTTGAATGAACACACATTTCTTGGTAGAATCATGCAGGACTGAAATTTTTGATGTTTTTCTACTCCTCTCATGAGCCCAAACAAGTCTCTAAAAGCATGAGTTTGCAACTACTTTACTTTTGGAGAAAATGCAAAACATTCATTATTCAATAGAGCCCAATAGCAAAAATCAGGTTTTGAATGAAGAATCACATTTCTTGGTAGAATCATGCAGGATTGAAATTTTTGATGGTTTTTTACTCCTCTCAACAGCCCAAACAAGTTTCTAAAAGGATGAGTTTGCAACTACTTTACTTTTGGAGAAAATTCAAAACATTCATTATTCAATAGGGCCCAAACTATCAAAAACCAGCGGTTTCAATGAACACACATTTCTTGGTAGAATCATGCAGGACTGAAATTTTTGATGTTTTTCTACTCCTCTCATGAGCCCAAACAAGTCTCTAAAAGCATGAGTTTGCAACTACTTTACTTTTGGAGAAAATTCAAAACATTCACTATTCAATAGAGCCCAACAGCAAAAATCAGGTTTTGAATGAAGAATCACATTTCTTGGTAAAATCATGCAGGATTGAAATTTTTGATGGTTTTTTACTCCTCTCAACAGCCCAAACAAGTTTCTAAAAGGATGAGTTTGCAAATACTTTACTTTTGGAGAAAATTCAAAACATTCATTATTCAATAGGGCCCAAACTATCAAAAACCAGCGGTTTCAATGAACACACATTTCTTGGTAGAATCATGCAGGACTGAAATTTTTGATGTTTTTCTACTCCTCTCATGAGCCCAAACAAGTCTCTAAAAGCATGAGTTTGCAACTACTTTACTTTTGGAGAAAATTCAAAACATTCATTATTCAATAGAGCCCAATAGCAAAAATCAGGTTTTGAATGAAGAATCACATTTCTTGGTAGAATCATGCAGGATTGAAATTTTTGATGGTTTTTTACTCCTCTCAACAGCCCAAACAAGTTTCTAAAAGGATGAGTTTGCAACTACTTTACTTTTGGAGAAAATTCAAAATATTCATTATTCAATAGGGCCCAAAATATCAAAAACCAGCGGTTTGAATGAACACACATTTCTTGGTAGAATCGTGCAGGACTGAAATTTTTGATGTTTTTCTACTCCTCTCATGAGCCCAAACAAGTCTCTAAAAGGATGAGTTTGCAACTACTTTACTTTTGGAGAAAATTCAAAACATTCATTATTCAATAGAGCCCAATAGCAAAAACCAGCGTTTTGAATGAAGAATCACATTTCTTGGTAGAATCATGCAGGATTGAAATTTTTGATGTTTTTTTACTCCTCTCAACAGCCCAAACAAGTTTCTAAAAGGATGAGTTTGCAACTACTTTACTTTTGGAGAAAATTCAAAACATTCATTATTCAATAGGGCCCAAACTATCAAAAACCAGCGGTTTGAATGAACACACATTTCTTGGTAGAATCATGCAGGACTGAAATTTTTGATGTTTTTCTACTCCTCTCATGAGCCCAAACAAGTCTCTAAAAGCATGAGTTTGCAACTACTTTACTTTTGGAGAAAATTCAAAACATCCATTACTCAAAAGAGCCCAATAGCAAAAACCAGCGTTTTGAATGAAGAATCACATTTCTTGGTAGAATCATGCAGGATTGAAATTTTTGATGGTTTTTTACTCCTCTCAACAGCCCAAACAAGTTTCTAAAAGGATGTTTGCAACTGCTTTACTTTTGGAGAAAATTCAAAACATTCATTATTCAATAGGGCCCAAACTATCAAAAACCAGCGGTTTCAATGAACACACATTTCTTGGTAGAATCATGCAGGACTGAAATTTTTGATGTTTTTCTACTCCTCTCATGAGCCCAAACAAGTCTCTAAAAGCATGAGTTTGCAACTACTTTACTTTTGGAGAAAATTCAAAACATTCATTATTCAATAGAGCCCAATAGCAAAAATCAGGTTTTGAATGAAGAATCACATTTCTTGGTAAAATCATGCAGGATTGAAATTTTTGATGTTTTTTTACTCCTCTCAACAGCCCAAACAAGTTTCTAAAAGGATGAGTTTGCAACTACTTTACTTTTGGAGAAAATTCAAAACATTCATTATTCAATAGGGCCCAAACTATCAAAAACCAGCGGTTTGAATGAACACACATTTCTTGGTAGAATCATGCAGGACTGAAATTTTTGATGTTTTTCTACTCCTCTCATGAGCCCAAACAAGTCTCTAAAAGCATGAGTTTACAACTACTTTACTTTTGGAGAAAATTCAAAACATTCATTACTCAAAAGAGCCCAATAGCAAAAACCAGCGTTTTGAATGAAGAATCACATTTCTTGGTAAAATCATGCAGGATTGAAATTTTTGATGGTTTTTTACTCCTCTCAACAGCCCAAACAAGTTTCTAAAAGGATGAGTTTGCAACTACTTTACTTTTGGAGAAAATTCAAAACATTCATTATTCAATAGGGCCCAAACTATCAAAAACCAGCGGTTTCAATGAACACACATTTCTTGGTAGAATCATGCAGGACTGAAATTTTTGATGTTTTTCTACTCCTCTCATGAGCCCAAACAAGTCTCTAAAAGCATGAGTTTGCAACTACTTTATTTTTGGAGAAAATTCAAAACATTCATTATTCAATAGAGCCCAATAGCAAAAATCAGGTTTTGAATGAAGAATCACATTTCTTGGTAGAATCATGCAGGATTGAAATTTTTGATGTTTTTTTACTCCTCTCAACAGCCCAAACAAGTTTCTAAAAGGATGAGTTTGCAACTACTTTACTTTTGGAGAAAATTCAAAACATTCATTATTCAATAGGGCCCAAACTATCAAAAACCAGCGGTTTCAATGAACACACATTTCTTGGTAGAATCATGCAGGACTGAAATTTTTGATGTTTTTCTACTCCTCTCATGAGCCCAAACAAGTCTCTAAAACCATGAGTTTGCAACTACTTTACTTTTGGAGAAAATTCAAAACATTCATTATTCAATAGAGCCCAATAGCAAAAATCAGGTTTTGAATGAAGAATCACATTTCTTGGTAAAATCATGCAGGATTGAAATTTTTGATGGTTTTTTACTCCTCTCAACAGCCCAAACAAGTTTCTAAAAGGATGAGTTTGCAACTACTTTACTTTTGGAGAAAATTCAAAACATTCATTATTCAATAGGGCCCAAACTATCAAAAACCAGCGGTTTCAATGAACACACATTTCTTGGTAGAATCATGCAGGACTGAAATTTTTGATGTTTTTCTACTCCTCTCATGAGCCCAAACAAGTCTCTAAAAGCATGAGTTTGCAACTACTTTACTTTTGGAGAAATTCAAAACATTCACTATTCAATAGAGCCCAATAGCAAAAATCAGGTTTTGAATGAAGAATCACATTTCTTGGTAAAATCATGTAGGTTTAAAATTTTTGATGGTTTTTTACTCCTCTCAACAGCCCAAACAAGTTTCTAAAAGGATGAGTTTGCAACTACTTTACTTTTGGAGAAAATTCAAAACATTCATTATTCAATAGGGCCCAAACTATCAAAAACCAGCGGTTTGAATGAACACACATTTCTTGGTAGAGTCATGCAGGACTGAAATTTTTGATGTTTTTCTACTCCTCTCATGAGCCCAAACAAGTCTCTAAAAGCATGAGTTTGCAACTACTTTACTTTTGGAGAAAATTCAAAACATTCATTATTCAATAGAGCCCAATAGCAAAAATCAGGTTTTGAATGAAGAATCACATTTCTTGGTAGAATCATGCAGGATTGAAATTTTTGATGGTTTTTTACTCCTCTCAACAGCCCAAACAAGTTTCTAAAAGGATGAGTTTGCAACTACTTTACTTTTGGAGAAAATTCAAAACATTCGTTATTCAATAGGGCCCAAAATATCAAAAACCAGCGGTTTGAATGAACACACATTTCTTGGTAGAATCATGCAGGACTGAAATTTTTGATGTTTTTCTACTCCTCTCATGAGCCCAAACAAGTCTCTAAAAGGATGAGTTTGCAACTTCTTTACTTTTGGAGAAAATTCAAAACATTCATTATTCAATAGAGCCCAATAGCAAAAACCAGCGTTTTGAATGAAGAATCACATTTCTTGGTAGAATCACGCAGGATTGAAATTTTTGATGGTTTTTTACTCCTCTCAACAGCCCAAACAAGTTTCTAAAAGGATGAGTTTGCAACTACTTTACTTTTGGAGAAAATTCAAAACATTCATTATTCAATAGGGCCCAAACTATCAAAAACCAGCGGTTTGAATGAACACACATTTCTTGGTAGAATCATGCAGGACTGAAATTTTTGATGTTTTTCTACTCCTCTCATGAGCCCAAACAAGTCTCTAAAAGCATGAGTTTGCAACTACTTTACTTTTGGAGAAAATTCAAAACATTCATTACTCAAAAGAGCCCAATAGCAAAAACCAGCGTTTTGAATGAAGAATCACATTTCTTGGTAGAATCATGCAGGATTGAAATTTTTGATGGTTTTTTACTCCTCTCAACAGCCCAAACAAGTTTCTAAAAGGATGAGTTTGCAACTACTTTACTTTTGGAGAAAATTCAAAACATTTATTATTCAATAGGGCCCAAACTATCAAAAACCAGCGGTTTCAATGAACACACATTTCTTGGTAGAATCATGCAGGACTGAAATTTTTGATGTTTTTCTACTCCTCTCATGAGCCCAAACAAGTCTCTAAAAGCATGAGTTTGCAACTACTTTACTTTTGGAGAAAATTCAAAACATTCATTATTCAATAGAGCCCAATAGCAAAAATCAGGTTTTGAATGAAGAATCACATTTCTTGGTATAATCATGCAGGATTGAAATTTTTGATGTTTTTTTACTCCTCTCAACAGCCCAAACAAGTTTCTAAAAGGATGAGTTTGTAACTACTTTACTTTTGGAGAAAATTCAAAACATTCATTATTCAATAGGGCCCAAACTATCAAAAACCAGCGGTTTCAATGAACACACATTTCTTGGTAGAATCATGCAGGACTGAAATTTTTGATGTTTTTCTACTCCTCTCATGAGCCCAAACAAGTCTCTAAAAGCATGAGTTTGCAACTACTTTACTTTTGGAGAAAATTCAAAACATTCATTATTCAATAGAGCCCAATAGCAAAAATCAGGTTTTGAATGAAGAATCACATTTCTTGGTAAAATCATGCAGGATTGAAATTTTTGATGGTTTTTTACTCCTCTCAACAGCCCAAACAAGTTTCTAAAAGGATGAGTTTGCAACTACTTTACTTTTGGAGAAAATTCAAAACATTCATTATTCAATAGGGCCCAAACTATCAAAAACCAGCGGTTTGAATGAACACACATTTCTTGGTAGAATCATGCAGGACTGAAATTTTTGATGTTTTTCTACTCCTCTCATGAGCCCAAACAAGTCTCTAAAAGCATGAGTTTGCAACTACTTTACTTTTGGAGAAAATTCAAAACATTCATTACTCAAAAGAGCCCAATAGCAAAAACCAGCGTTTTGAATGAAGAATCACATTTCTTGGTAGAATCATGCAGGATTGAAATTTTTGATGGTTTTTTACTCCTCTCAACAGCCCAAACAAGTTTCTAAAAGGATGAGTTTGCAACTACTTTACTTTTGGAGAAAATTCAAAACATTCATTATTCAATAGGGCCCAAAATATCAAAAACCAGCGGTTTGAATGAACACACATTTCTTGGTAGAATCGTGCAGGACTGAAATTTTTGATGTTTTTCTACTCCTCTCATGAGCCCAAACAAGTCTCTAAAAGGATGAGTTTGCAACTACTTTACTTTTGGAGAAAATTCAAAACATTCATTATTCAATAGAGCCCAATAGCAAAAACCAGCGTTTTGAATGAAGAATCACATTTCTTGGTAGAATCACGCAGGATTGAAATTTTTGATGGTTTTTTACTCCTCTCAACAGCCCAAACAAGTTTCTAAAAGGATGAGTTTGCAACTACTTTACTTTTGGAGAAAATTCAAAACATTCATTATTCAATAGGGCCCAAACTATCAAAAACCAGCGGTTTCAATGAACACACATTTCTTGGTAGAATCATGCAGGACTGAAATTTTTGATGTTTTTCTACTCCTCTCATGAGCCCAAACAAGTTTCTAAAAGCATGAGTTTGCAACTACTTTACTTTTGGAGAAAATTCAAAACATTCACTATTCAATAGAGCCCAATAGCAAAAACCAGCGTTTTGAATGAAGAATCACATTTCTTGGTAGAATCACGCAGGATTGAAATTTTTGATGGTTTTTTACTCCTCTCAACAGCCCAAACAAGTTTCTAAAAGGATGAGTTTGCAACTACTTTACTTTTGGAGAAAATTCAAAACATTCATTATTCAATAGGGCCCAAACTATCAAAAACCAGCGGTTTGAATGAACACACATTTCTTGGTAGAATCATGCAGGACTGAAATTTTTGATGTTTTTCTACTCCTCTCATGAGCCCAAACAAGTCTCTAAAAGCATGAGTTTGCAACTACTTTACTTTTGGAGAAAATTCAAAACATTCATTACTCAAAAGAGCCCAATAGCAAAAACCAGCGTTTTGAATGAAGAATCACATTTCTTGGTAGAATCATGCAGGATTGAAATTTTTGATGGTTTTTTACTCCTCTCAACAGCCCAAACAAGTTTCTAAAAGGATGAGTTTGCAACTGCTTTACTTTTGGAGAAAATTCAAAACATTCATTATTCAATAGGGCCCAAACTATCAAAAACCAGCGGTTTCAATGAACACACATTTCTTGGTAGAATCATGCAGGACTGAAATTTTTGATGTTTTTCTACTCCTCTCATGAGCCCAAACAAGTCTCTAAAAGCATGAGTTTGCAACTACTTTACTTTTGGAGAAAATTCAAAACATTCATTATTCAATAGAGCCCAATAGCAAAAATCAGGTTTTGAATGAAGAATCACATTTCTTGGTATAATCATGCAGGATTGAAATTTTTGATGGTTTTTTACTCCTATCAACAGCCCAAACAAGTTTCTAAAAGGATGAGTTTGTAACTACTTTACTTTTGGAGAAAATTCAAAACATTCATTATTCAATAGGGCCCAAACTATCAAAAACCAGCGGTTTCAATGAACACACATTTCTTGGTAGAATCATGCAGGACTGAAATTTTTGATGTTTTTCTACTCCTCTCATGAGCCCAAACAAGTCTCTAAAAGCATGAGTTTGCAACTACTTTACTTTTGGAGAAAATTCAAAACATTCATTATTCAATAGAGCCCAATAGCAAAAATCAGGTTTTGAATGAAGAATCACATTTCTTGGTAAAATCATGCAGGATTGAAATTTTTGATGGTTTTTTACTCCTCTCAACAGCCCAAACAAGTTTCTAAAAGGATGAGTTTGCAACTACTTTACTTTTGGAGAAAATTCAAAACATTCATTATTCAATAGGGCCCAAACTATCAAAAACCAGCGGTTTCAATGAACACACATTTTTTAGTAGAATCATGCAGGACTGAAATTTTTGATGTTTTTCTACTTCTCTCATGAGCCCAAACAAGTCTCTAAAAGCATGAGTTTGCAACTACTTTACTTTTGGAGAAAATTCAAAACATTCATTATTCAATAGAGCCCAATAGCAAAAATCAGGTTTTGAATGAAGAATCACATTTCTTGGTAGAATCATGCAGGATTGAAATTTTTGATGGTTTTTTACTCCTCTCAACAGCCCAAACAAGTTTCTAAAAGCATGAGTTTGCAACTACTTTACTTTTGGAGAAAATTCAAAACATTCATTATTCAATAGAGCCCAATAGCAAAAATCAGGTTTTGAATGAAGAATCACATTTCTTGGTAAAATCATGCAGGATTGAAATTTTTGATGGTTTTTTACTCCTCTCAACAGCCCAAACAAGTTTCTAAAAGGATGAGTTTGCAACTACTTTACTTTTGGAGAAAATTCAAAACATTCATTATTCAATAGGGCCCAAACTATCAAAAACCAGCGGTTTCAATGAACACACATTTCTTGGTAGAATCATGCAGGACTGAAATTTTTGATGTTTTTCTACTCCTCTCATGAGCCCAAACAAGTCTCTAAAAGCATGAGTTTGCAACTACTTTACTTTTGGAGAAAATTCAAAACATTCAACTATTCAATAGAGCCAATAGCAAAAATCAGGTTTTGAATGAAGAATCACATTTCTTGGTAAAATCATGCAGGATTGAAATTTTTGATGGTTTTTTACTCCTCTCAACAGCCCAAACAAGTTTCTAAAAGGATGAGTTTGCAACTACTTTACTTTTGGAGAAAATTCAAAACATTCATTATTCAATAGGGCCCAAACTATCAAAAACGAGCGGTTTGAATGAACACACATTTCTTGGTAGAATCATGCAGGACTGAAATTTTTGATGTTTTTCTACTCCTCTCATGAGCCCAAACAAGTCTCTAAAAGCATGAGTTTGCAACTACTTTACTTTTGGAGAAAATTCAAAACATTCATTACTCAAAAGAGCCCAATAGCAAAAACCAGCGTTTTGAATGAAGAATCACATTTCTTGGTAGAATCATGCAGGATTGAAATTTTTGATGGTTTTTTACTCCTCTCAACAGCCCAAACAAGTTTCTAAAAGGATGAGTTTGCAACTACTTTACTTTTGGAGAAAATTCAAAACATTCATTATTCAATAGGGCCCAAACTATCAAAAACCAGCGGTTTCAATGAACACACATTTCTTGGTAGAATCATGCAGGACTGAAATTTTTGATGTTTTTCTACTCCTCTCATGAGCCCAAACAAGTCTCTAAAAGCATGAGTTTGCAACTACTTTACTTTTGGAGAAAATTCAAAACATTCACTATTCAATAGAGCCCAATAGCAAAAATCAGGTTTTGAATGAAGAATCACATTTCTTGGTAAAATCATGCAGGATTGAAATTTTTGATGGTTTTTTACTCCTCTCAACAGCCCAAACAAGTTTCTAAAAGGATGAGTTTGCAACTACTTTACTTTTGGAGAAAATTCAAAACATTAATTATTCAATAGGGCCCAAACTATCAAAAACCAGCGGTTTGAATGAACACACATTTCTTGGTAGAATCATGCAGGACTGAAATTTTTGATGTTTTTCTACTCCTCTCATGAGCCCAAACAAGTCTCTAAAAGCATGAGTTTGCAACTACTTTACTCTTGGAGAAAATTCAAAACATTCATTACTCAAAAGAGCCCAATAGCAAAAACCAGCGTTTTGAATGAAGAATCACATTTCTTGGTAAAATCATGCAGGATTGAAATTTTTGATGGTTTTTTACTCCTCTCAACAGCCCAAACAAGTTTCTAAAAGGATGAGTTTGCAACTACTTTACTTTTGGAGAAAATTCAAAACATTCATTATTCAATAGGGCCCAAACTATCAAAAACCAGCGGTTTCAATGAACACACATTTTTTAGTAGAATCATGCAGGACTGAAATTTTTGATGTTTTTCTACTCCTCTCATGAGCCCAAACAAGTCTCTAAAAGCATGAGTTTGCAACTACTTTACTTTTGGAGAAAATTCAAAACATTCATTATTCAATAGAGCCCAATAGCAAAAATCAGGTTTTGAATGAAGAATCACATTTCTTGGTAGAATCATGCAGGATTGAAATTTTTGATGGTTTTTTACTCCTCTCAACAGCCCAAACAAGTTTCTAAAAGCATGAGTTTGCAACTACTTTACTTTTGGAGAAAATTCAAAACATTCATTATTCAATAGAGCCCAATAGCAAA
Organism: Dendrobates tinctorius; assembly: GCF_039654945.1. Classification (NCBI taxonomy): domain Eukaryota; kingdom Metazoa; phylum Chordata; class Amphibia; order Anura; family Dendrobatidae; genus Dendrobates; species Dendrobates tinctorius. The sequence continues at coordinate 153,891 of NW_027361966.1, forward strand.
AATCAGGTTTTGAATGAAGAATCACATTTCTTGGTAAAATCATGCAGGATTGAAATTTTTGATGGTTTTTTACTCCTCTCAACAGCCCAAACAAGTTTCTAAAAGGATGAGTTTGCAACTACTTTACTTTTGGAGAAAATTCAAAACATTCATTATTCAATAGGGCCCAAACTATCAATAACCAGCGGTTTCAATGAACACACATTTCTTGGTAGAATCATGCAGGACTGAAATTTTTGATGTTTTTCTACTCCTCTCATGAGCCCAAACAAGTCTCTAAAAGCATGAGTTTGCAACTACTTTACTTTTGGAGAAAATTCAAAACATTCAACTATTCAATAGAGCCCAATAGCAAAAATCAGGTTTTGAATGAAGAATCACATTTCTTGGTAAAATCATGCAGGATTGAAATTTTTGATGGTTTTTTACTCCTCTCAACAGCCCAAACAAGTTTCTAAAAGGATGAGTTTGCAACTACTTTACTTTTGGAGAAAATTCAAAACATTCATTATTCAATAGGGCCCAAACTATCAAAAACGAGCGGTTTGAATGAACACACATTTCTTGGTAGAATCATGCAGGACTGAAATTTTTGATGTTTTTCTACTCCTCTCATGAGCCCAAACAAGTCTCTAAAAGCATGAGTTTGCAGCTACTTTACTTTTGGAGAAAATTCAAAACATTCATTACTCAAAAGAGCCCAATAGCAAAAACCAGCGTTTTGAATGAAGAATCACATTTCTTGGTAGAATCATGCAGGATTGAAATTTTTGATGGTTTTTTACTCCTCTCAACAGCCCAAACAAGTTTCTAAAAGGATGAGTTTGCAACTACTTTACTTTTGGAGAAAATTCAAAACATTCATTATTCAATAGGGCCCAAACTATCAAAAACCAGCGGTTTCAATGAACACACATTTCTTGGTAGAATCATGCAGGACTGAAATTTTTGATGTTTTTCTACTCCTCTCATGAGCCCAAACAAGTCTCTAAAAGCATGAGTTTGCAACTACTTTACTTTTGGAGAAAATTCAAAACATTCATTATTCAATAGAGCCCAATAGCAAAAATCAGGTTTTGAATGAAGAATCACATTTCTTGGTAGAATCATGCAGGATTGAAATTTTTGATGGTTTTTTACTCCTCTCAACAGCCCAAACAAGTTTCTAAAAGGATGAGTTTGCAACTACTTTACTTTTGGAGAAAATTCAAAACATTCATTATTCAATAGAGCCCAATAGCAAAAATCAGGTTTTGAATGAAGAATCACATTTCTTGGTAGAATCATGCAGGATTGAAATTTTTGATGGTTTTTTACTCCTCTCAACAGCCCAAACAAGTTTCTAAAAGGATGAGTTTGCAACTACTTTACTTTTGGAGAAAATTCAAAACATTCATTATTCAATAGAGCCCAATAGCAAAAATCAGGTTTTGAATGAAGAATCACATTTCTTGGTAAAATCATGCAGGATTGAAATTTTTGATGGTTTTTTACTCCTCTCAACAGCCCAAACAAGTTTCTAAAAGGATGAGTTTGCAACTACTTTACTTTTGGAGAAAATTCAAAACATTCATTATTCAATAGGGCCCAAACTATCAAAAACCAGCGGTTTGAATGAACACACATTTCTTGGTAGAATCATGCAGGACTGAAATTTTTGATGTTTTTCTACTCCTCTCATGAGCCCAAACAAGTCTCTAAAAGCATGAGTTTGCAACTACTTTACTTTTGGAGAAAATTCAAAACATTCATTACTCAAAAGAGCCCAATAGCAAAAACCAGCGTTTTGAATGAAGAATCACATTTCTTGGTAGAATCATGCAGGATTGAAATTTTTGATGGTTTTTTACTCCTCTCAACAGCCCAAACAAGTTTCTAAAAGGATGAGTTTGCAACTGCTTTACTTTTGGAGAAAATTCAAAACATTCATTATTCAATAGGGCCCAAACTATCAAAAACCAGCGGTTTCAATGAACACACATTTCTTGGTAGAATCATGCAGGACTGAAATTTTTGATGTTTTTCTACTCCTCTCATGAGCCCAAACAAGTCTCTAAAAGCATGAGTTTGCAACTACTTTACTTTTGGAGAAAATTCAAAACATTCATTACTCAAAAGAGCCCAATAGCAAAAACCAGCGTTTTGAATGAAGAATCACATTTCTTGGTAGACTCATGCAGGATTGAAATTTTTGATGGTTTTTCACTCCTCTCAACAGCCCAAACAAGTTTCTAAAAGGATGAGTTTGCAACTACTTTACTTTTGGAGAAAATTCAAAACATTCATTATTCAATAGGGCCCAAACTATCAAAAACCAGCGGTTTCAATGAACACACATTTCTTGGTAGAATCATGCAGGACTGAAATTTTTGATGTTTTTCTACTCCTCTCATGAGCCCAAACAAGTCTCTAAAAGCATGAGTTTGCAACTACTTTACTTTTGGAGAAAATTCAAAACATTCATTATTCAATAGAGCCCAATAGCAAAAATCAGGTTTTGAATGAAGAATCACATTTCTTGGTAGAATCATGCAGGATTGAAATTTTTGATGGTTTTTTACTCCTCACAACAGCCCAAACAAGTTTCTAAAAGGATGAGTTTGCAACTACTTTACTTTTGGAGAAAATTCAAAACATTCATTATTCAATAGGGCCCAAACTATCAAAAACCAGCGGTTTCAATGAACACACATTTCTTGGTAGAATCATGCAGGACTGAAATTTTTGATGTTTTTCTACTCCTCTCATGAGCCCAAACAAGTCTCTAAAAGCATGAGTTTGCAACTACTTTACTTTTGGAGAAAATTCAAAACATTCATTATTCAATAGAGCCCAATAGCAAAAATCAGGTTTTGAATGAAGAATCACATTTCTTGGTAGAATCATGCAGGATTGAAATTTTTGATGGTTTTTTACTCCTCTCAACAGCCCAAACAAGTTTCTAAAAGGATGAGTTTGCAACTACTTTACTTTTGGAGAAAATTCGAAATATTCATTATTCAATAGGGCCCAAAATATCAAAAACCAGCGGTTTGAATGAACACACATTTCTTGGTAGAATCGTGCAGGACTGAAATTTTTGATGTTTTTCTACTCCTCTCATGAGCCCAAACAAGTCTCTAAAAGGATGAGTTTGCAACTACTTTACTTTTGGAGAAAATTCAAAACATTCATTATTCAATAGAGCCCAATAGCAAAAACCAGCGTTTTGAATGAAGAATCACATTTCTTGGTAGAATCATGCAGGATTGAAATTTTTGATGTTTTTTTACTCCTCTCAACAGCCCAAACAAGTTTCTAAAAGGATGAGTTTGCAACTACTTTACTTTTGGAGAAAATTCAAAACATTCATTATTCAATAGGGCCCAAACTATCAAAAACCAGCGGTTTGAATGAACACACATTTCTTGGTAGAATCATGCAGGACTGAAATTTTTGATGTTTTTCTACTCCTCTCATGAGCCCAAACAAGTCTCTAAAAGCATGAGTTTGCAACTACTTTACTTTTGGAGAAAATTCAAAACATTCATTACTCAAAAGAGCCCAATAGCAAAAACCAGCGTTTTGAATGAAGAATCACATTTCTTGGTAGAATCATGCAGGATTGAAATTTTTGATGGTTTTTTACTCCTCTCAACAGCCCAAACAAGTTTCTAAAAGGGTGAGTTTGCAACTGCTTTACTTTTGGAGAAAATTCAAAACATTCATTATTCAATAGGGCCCAAACTATCAAAAACCAGCGGTTTCAATGAACACACATTTCTTGGTAGAATCATGCAGGACTGAAATTTTTGATGTTTTTCTACTCCTCTCATGAGCCCAAACAAGTCTCTAAAAGCATGAGTTTGCAACTACTTTACTTTTGGAGAAAATTCAAAACATTCATTATTCAATAGAGCCCAATAGCAAAAATCAGGTTTTGAATGAAGAATCACATTTCTTGGTAAAATCATGCAGGATTGAAATTTTTGATGGTTTTTTTACTCCTCTCAACAGCCCAAACAAGTTTCTAAAAGGATGAGTTTGCAACTACTTTACTTTTGGAGAAAATTCAAAACATTCATTATTCAATAGGGCCCAAACTATCAAAAACCAGCGGTTTGAATGAACACACATTTCTTGGTAGAATCATGCAGGACTGAAATTTTTGATGTTTTTCTACTCCTCTCATGAGCCCAAACAAGTCTCTAAAAGCATGAGTTTGCAACTACTTTACTTTTGGAGAAAATTCAAAACATTCATTACTCAAAAGAGCCCAATAGCAAAAACCAGCGTTTTGAATGAAGAATCACATTTCTTGGTAGAATCATGCAGGATTGAAATTTTTGATGGTTTTTTACTCCTCTCAACAGCCCAAACAAGTTTCTAAAAGGATGAGTTTGCAACTACTTTACTTTTGGAGAAAATTCAAAACATTCATTATTCAATAGGGCCCAAACTATCAAAAACCAGCGGTTTCAATGAACACACATTTCTTGGTAGAATCATGCAGGACTGAAATTTTTGATGTTTTTCTACTCCTCTCATGAGCCCAAACAAGTCTCTAAAAGCATGAGTTTGCAACTACTTTACTTTTGGAGAAAATTCAAAACATTCATTATTCAATAGAGCCCAATAGCAAAAATCAGGTTTTGAATGAAGAATCACATTTCTTGGTAAAATCATGCAGGATTGAAATTTTTGATGGTTTTTTACTCCTCTCAACAGCCCAAACAAGTTTCTAAAAGGATGAGTTTGCAACTACTTTACTTTTGGAGAAAATTCAAAACATTCATTATTCAATAGGGCCCAAACTATCAAAAACCAGCGGTTTCAATGAACACACATTTCTTGGTAGAATCATGCAGGACTGAAATTTTTGATGTTTTTCTACTCCTCTCATGAGCCCAAAGAAGTCTCTAAAAGCATGAGTTTGCAACTACTTTACTTTTGGAGAAAATTCAAAACATTCATTATTCAATAGAGCCCAATAGCAAAAATCAGGTTTTGAATGAAGAATCACATTTCTTGGTAGAATCATGCAGGATTGAAATTTTTGATGGTTTTTTACTCCTCTCAACAGCCCAAACAAGTTTCTAATAGGATGAGTTTGCAACTACTTTACTTTTGGAGAAAATTCAAAACATTCATTATTCAATAGGGCCCAAACTATCAAAAACCAGCGGTTTCAATGAACACACATTTCTTGGTAGAATCATGCAGGACTGAAATTTTTGATGTTTTTCTACTCCTCTCATGAGCCCAAACAAGTCTCTAAAAGCATGAGTTTGCAACTACTTTACTTTTGGAGAAAATTCAAAACATTCATTATTCAATAGAGCCCAATAGCAAAAATCAGGTTTTGAATGAAGAATCACATTTCTTGGTAGAATCATGCAGGATTGAAATTTTTGATGGTTTTTTACTCCTCTCAACAGCCCAAACAAGTTTCTAAAAGGATGAGTTTGCAACTACTTTACTTTTGGAGAAAATTCAAAACATTCATTATTCAATAGGGCCCAAACTATCAAAAACCAGCGGTTTCAATGAACACACATTTCTTGGTAGAATCATGCAGGACTGAAATTTTTGATGTTTTTCTACTCCTCTCATGAGCCCAAACAAGTCTCTAAAAGCATGAGTTTGCAACTACTTTACTTTTGGAGAAAATTCAAAACATTCACTATTCAATAGAGCCCAATAGCAAAAACCAGCGTTTTGAATGAAGAATCACATTTCTTGGTAGAATCACGCAGGATTGAAATTTTTGATGGTTTTTTACTCCTCTCAACAGCCCAAACAAGTTTCTAAAAGGATGAGTTTGCAACTACTTTACTTTTGGAGAAAATTCAAAACATTCATTATTCAATAGGGCCCAAACTATCAAAAACCAGCGGTTTGAATGAACACACATTTCTTGGTAGAATCATGCAGGACTGAAATTTTTGATGTTTCTCTACTCCTCTCATGAGCCCAAACAAGTCTCTAAAAGCATGAGTTTGCAACTACTTTACTTTTGGAGAAAATTCAAAACATTCATTACTCAAAAGAGCCCAATAGCAAAAACCAGCGTTTTGAATGAAGAATCACATTTCTTGGTAGAATCATGCAGGATTGAAATTTTTGATGGTTTTTTACTCCTCTCAACAGCCCAAACAAGTTTCTAAAAGGATGAGTTTGCAACTACTTTACTTTTGGAGAAAATTCAAAACATTCATTATTCAATAGGGCCCAAACTATCAAAAACCAGCGGTTTCAATGAACACACATTTCTTGGTAGAATCATGCAGGACTGAAATTTTTGATGTTTTTCTACTCCTCTCATGAGCCCAAACAAGTCTCTAAAAGCATGAGTTTGCAACTACTTTACTTTTGGAGAAAATTCAAAACATTCATTATTCAATAGAGCCCAATAGCAAAAATCAGGTTTTGAATGAAGAATCACATTTCTTGGTATAATCATGCAGGATTGAAATTTTTGATGGTTTTTTACTCCTATCAACAGCCCAAACAAGTTTCTAAAAGGATGAGTTTGTAACTACTTTACTTTTGGAGAAAATTCAAAACATTCATTATTCAATAGGGCCCAAACTATCAAAAACCAGCGGTTTCAATGAACACACATTTCTTGGTAGAATCATGCAGGACTGAAATTTTTGATGTTTTTCTACTCCTCTCATGAGCCCAAACAAGTCTCTAAAAGCATGAGTTTGCAACTACTTTACTTTTGGAGAAAATTCAAAACATTCATTATTCAATAGAGCCCAATAGCAAAAATCAGGTTTTGAATGAAGAATCACATTTCTTGGTAAAATCATGCAGGATTGAAATTTTTGATGGTTTTTTACTCCTCTCAACAGCCCAAACAAGTTTCTAAAAGGATGAGTTTGCAACTACTTTACTTTTGGAGAAAATTCAAAACATTCATTATTCAATAGAGCCCAATAGCAAAAATCAGGTTTTGAATGAAGAATCACATTTCTTGGTAAAATCATGCAGGATTGAAATTTTTGATGGTTTTTTACTCCTCTCAACAGCCCAAACAAGTTTCTAAAAGGATGAGTTTGCAACTACTTTACTTTTGGAGAAAATTCAAAACATTCATTATTCAATAGGGCCCAAACTATCAAAAACCAGCGGTTTGAATGAACACACATTTCTTGGTAGAATCATGCAGGACTGAAATTTTTGATGTTTTTCTACTCCTCTCATGAGCCCAAACAAGTCTCTAAAAGCATGAGTTTGCAACTACTTTACTTTTGGAGAAAATTCAAAACATTCATTACTCAAAAGAGCCCAATAGCAAAAACCAGCGTTTTGAATGAAGAATCACATTTCTTGGTAGAATCATGCAGGATTGAAATTTTTGATGGTTTTTTACTCCTCTCAACAGCCCAAACAAGTTTCTAAAAGGATGAGTTTGCAACTACTTTACTTTTGGAGAAAATTCAAAACATTCATTATTCAATAGGGCCCAAACTATCAAAAACCAGCGGTTTGAATGAACACACATTTCTTGGTAGAATCATGCAGGACTGAAATTTTTGATGTTTTTCTACTCCTCTCATGAGCCCAAACAAGTCTCTAAAAGCATGAGTTTGCAACTACTTTACTTTTGGAGAAAATGCAAAACATTCATTATTCAATAGAGCCCAATAGCAAAAATCAGGTTTTGAATGAAGAATCACATTTCTTGGTAGAATCATGCAGGATTGAAATTTTTGATGGTTTTTTACTCCTCTCAACAGCCCAAACAAGTTTCTAAAAGGATGAGTTTGCAACTACTTTACTTTTGGAGAAAATTCAAAACATTCATTATTCAATAGGGCCCAAACTATCAAAAACCAGCGGTTTCAATGAACACACATTTCTTGGTAGAATCATGCAGGACTGAAATTTTTGATGTTTTTCTACTCCTCTCATGAGCCCAAACAAGTCTCTAAAAGCATGAGTTTGCAACTACTTTACTTTTGGAGAAAATTCAAAACATTCACTATTCAATAGAGCCCAATAGCAAAAATCAGGTTTTGAATGAAGAATCACATTTCTTGGTAAAATCATGCAGGATTGAAATTTTTGATGGTTTTTTACTCCTCTCAACAGCCCAAACAAGTTTCTAAAAGGATGAGTTTGCAAATACTTTACTTTTGGAGAAAATTCAAAACATTCATTATTCAATAGGGCCCAAACTATCAAAAACCAGCGGTTTCAGTGAACACACATTTCTTGGTAGAATCATGCAGGACTGAAATTTTTGATGTTTTTCTACTCCTCTCATGAGCCCAAACAAGTCTCTAAAAGCATGAGTTTGCAACTACTTTACTTTTGGAGAAAATTCAAAACATTCACTATTCAATAGAGCCCAATAGCAAAAACCAGCGTTTTGAATGAAGAATCACATTTCTTGGTAGAATCACGCAGGATTGAAATTTTTGATGGTTTTTTACTCCTCTCAACAGCCCAAACAAGTTTCTAAAAGGATGAGTTTGCAACTACTTTACTTTTGGAGAAAATTCAAAACATTCATTATTCAATAGGGCCCAAACTATCAAAAACCAGCGGTTTGAATGAACACACATTTCTTGGTAGAATCATGCAGGACTGAAATTTTTGATGTTTTTCTACTCCTCTCATGAGCCCAAACAAGTCTCTAAAAGCATGAGTTTGCAACTACTTTACTTTTGGAGAAAATTCAAAACATTCATTACTCAAAAGAGCCCAATAGCAAAAACCAGCGTTTTGAATGAAGAATCACATTTCTTGGTAGAATCATGCAGGATTGAAATTTTTGATGGTTTTTTACTCCTCTCAACAGCCCAAACAAGTTTCTAAAAGGATGAGTTTGCAACTACTTTACTTTTGGAGAAAATTCAAAACATTCATTATTCAATAGGGCCCAAACTATCAAAAACCAGCGGTTTCAATGAACACACATTTCTTGGTAGAATCATGCAGGACTGAAATTTTTGATGTTTTTCTACTCCTCTCATGAGCCCAAACAAGTCTCTAAAAGCATGAGTTTGCAACTACTTTACTTTTGGAGAAAATTCAAAACATTCATTATTCAATAGAGCCCAATAGCAAAAATCAGGTTTTGAATGAAGAATCACATTTCTTGGTATAATCATGCAGGATTGAAATTTTTGATGGTTTTTTACTCCTCTCAACAGCCCAAACAAGTTTCTAAAAGGATGAGTTTGCAACTACTTTACTTTTGGAGAAAATTCAAAACATTCATTATTCAATAGGGCCCAAACTATCAAAAACCAGCGGTTTCAATGAACACACATTTCTTGGTAGAATCATGCAGGACTGAAATTTTTGATGTTTTTCTACTCCTCTCATGAGCCCAAACAAGTCTCTAAAAGCATGAGTTTGCAACTACTTTACTTTTGGAGAAAATTCAAAACATTCACTATTCAATAGAGCCCAATAGCAAAAATCAGGTTTTGAATGAAGAATCACATTTCTTGGTAAAATCATGCAGGATTGAAATTTTTGATGGTTTTTTACTCCTCTCAACAGCCCAAACAAGTTTCTAAAAGGATGAGTTTGCAAATACTTTACTTTTGGAGAAAATTCAAAACATTCATTATTCAATAGGGCCCAAACTCAAAAACCAGCGGTTTCAATGAACACACATTTCTTGGTAGAATCATGCAGGACTGAAATTTTTGATGTTTTTCTACTCCTCTCATGAGCCCAAACAAGTCTCTAAAAGCATGAGTTTGCAACTACTTTACTTTTGGAGAAAATTCAAAACATTCATTATTCAATAGAGCCCAATAGCAAAAATCAGGTTTTGAATGAAGAATCACATTTCTTGGTAGAATCATGCAGGATTGAAATTTTTGATGGTTTTTTACTCCTCTCAACAGCCCAAACAAGTTTCTAAAAGGATGAGTTTGCAACTACTTTACTTTTGGAGAAAATTCAAAATATTCATTATTCAATAGGGCCCAAAATATCAAAAACCAGCGGTTTGAATGAACACACATTTCTTGGTAGAATCGTGCAGGACTGAAATTTTTGATGTTTTTCTACTCCTCTCATGAGCCCAAACAAGTCTCTAAAAGCATGAGTTTGCAACTACTTTACTTTTGGAGAAAATTCAAAACATTCATTACTCAAAAGAGCCCAATAGCAAAAACCAGCGTTTTGAATGAAGAATCACATTTCTTGGTAGAATCATGCAGGATTGAAATTTTTGATGGTTTTTTACTCCTCTCAACAGCCCAAACAAGTTTCTAAAAGGATGAGTTTGCAACTGCTTTACTTTTGGAGAAAATTCAAAACATTCATTATTCAATAGGGCCCAAAATATCAAAAACCTGCGGTTTGAATGAACACACATTTCTTGGTAGAATCATGCAGGACTGAAATTTTTGATGTTTTTCTACTCCTCTCATGAGCCCAAACAAGTCTCTAAAAGCATGAGTTTGCAACTACTTTACTTTTGGAGAAAATTCAAAACATTCATTACTCAAAAGAGCCCAATAGCAAAAACCAGCGTTTTGAATGAAGAATCACATTTCTTGGTAGAATCATGCAGGATTGAAATTTTTGATGGTTTTTTACTCCTCTCAACAGCCCAAACAAGTTTCTAAAAGGATGAGTTTGCAACTGCTTTACTTTTGGAGAAAATTCAAAACATTCATTATTCAATAGGGCCCAAACTATCAAAAACCAGCGGTTTCAATGAACACACATTTCTTGGTAGAATCATGCAGGACTGAAATTTTTGATGTTTTTCTACTCCTCTCATGAGCCCAAACAAGTCTCTAAAAGCATGAGTTTGCAACTACTTTACTTTTGGAGAAAATTCAAAACATTCATTATTCAATAGAGCCCAATAGCAAAAATCAGGTTTTGAATGAAGAATCACATTTCTTGGTAAAATCATGCAGGATTGAAATTTTTGATGGTTTTTTACTCCTCTCAACAGCCCAAACAAGTTTCTAAAAGGATGAGTTTGCAACTACTTTACTTTTGGAGAAAATTCAAAACATTCATTATTCAATAGGGCCCAAACTATCAAAAACCAGCGGTTTGAATGAACACACATTTCTTGGTAGAATCATGCAGGACTGAAATTTTTGATGTTTTTCTACTCCTCTCATGAGCCCAAACAAGTCTCTAAAAGCATGAGTTTACAACTACTTTACTTTTGGAGAAAATTCAAAACATTCATTACTCAAAAGAGCCCAATAGCAAAAACCAGCGTTTTGAATGAAGAATCACATTTCTTGGTAGAATCATGCAGGATTGAAATTTTTGATGGTTTTTTACTCCTCTCAACAGCCCAAACAAGTTTCTAAAAGGATGAGTTTGCAACTACTTTACTTTTGGAGAAAATTCAAAACATTCATTATTCAATAGGGCCCAAACTATCAAAAACCAGCGGTTTCAATGAACACACATTTCTTGGTAGAATCATGCAGGACTGAAATTTTTGATGTTTTTCTACTCCTCTCATGAGCCCAAACAAGTCTCTAAAAGCATGAGTTTGCAACTACTTTACTTTTGGAGAAAATTCAAAACATTCATTATTCAATAGAGCCCAATAGCAAAAATCAGGTTTTGAATGAAGAATCACATTTCTTGGTAGAATCATGCAGGATTGAAATTTTTGATGTTTTTTTACTCCTCTCAACAGCCCAAACAAGTTTCTAAAAGGATGAGTTTGCAACTACTTTACTTTTGGAGAAAATTCAAAACATTCATTATTCAATAGGGCCCAAACTATCAAAAACCAGCGGTTTCAATGAACACACATTTCTTGGTAGAATCATGCAGGACTGAAATTTTTGATGTTTTTCTACTCCTCTCATGAGCCCAAACAAGTCTCTAAAACCATGAGTTTGCAACTACTTTACTTTTGGAGAAAATTCAAAACATTCATTATTCAATAGAGCCCAATAGCAAAAATCAGGTTTTGAATGAAGAATCACATTTCTTGGTAAAATCATGCAGGATTGAAATTTTTGATGGTTTTTTACTCCTCTCAACAGCCCAAACAAGTTTCTAAAAGGATGAGTTTGCAACTACTTTACTTTTGGAGAAAATTCAAAACATTCATTATTCAATAGGGCCCAAACTATCAAAAACCAGCGGTTTCAATGAACACACATTTCTTGGTAGAATCATGCAGGACTGAAATTTTTGATGTTTTTCTACTCCTCTCATGAGCCCAAACAAGTCTCTAAAAGCATGAGTTTGCAACTACTTTACTTTTGGAGAAATTCAAAACATTCACTATTCAATAGAGCCCAATAGCAAAAATCAGGTTTTGAATGAAGAATCACATTTCTTGGTAAAATCATGTAGGTTTAAAATTTTTGATGGTTTTTTACTCCTCTCAACAGCCCAAACAAGTTTCTAAAAGGATGAGTTTGCAACTACTTTACTTTTGGAGAAAATTCAAAACATTCATTATTCAATAGGGCCCAAACTATCAAAAACCAGCGGTTTGAATGAACACACATTTCTTGGTAGAGTCATGCAGGACTGAAATTTTTGATGTTTTTCTACTCCTCTCATGAGCCCAAACAAGTCTCTAAAAGCATGAGTTTGCAACTACTTTACTTTTGGAGAAAATTCAAAACATTCATTATTCAATAGAGCCCAATAGCAAAAATCAGGTTTTGAATGAAGAATCACATTTCTTGGTAGAATCATGCAGGATTGAAATTTTTGATGGTTTTTTACTCCTCTCAACAGCCCAAACAAGTTTCTAAAAGGATGAGTTTGCAACTACTTTACTTTTGGAGAAAATTCAAAACATTCGTTATTCAATAGGGCCCAAAATATCAAAAACCAGCGGTTTGAATGAACACACATTTCTTGGTAGAATCGTGCAGGACTGAAATTTTTGATGTTTTTCTACTCCTCTCATGAGCCCAAACAAGTCTCTAAAAGGATGAGTTTGCAACTACTTTACTTTTGGAGAAAATTCAAAACATTCATTATTCAATAGAGCCCAATAGCAAAAACCAGCGTTTTGAATGAAGAATCACATTTCTTGGTAGAATCACGCAGGATTGAAATTTTTGATGGTTTTTTACTCCTCTCAACAGCCCAAACAAGTTTCTAAAAGGATGAGTTTGCAACTACTTTACTTTTGGAGAAAATTCAAAACATTCATTATTCAATAGGGCCCAAACTATCAAAAACCAGCGGTTTGAATGAACACACATTTCTTGGTAGAATCATGCAGGACTGAAATTTTTGATGTTTTTCTACTCCTCTCATGAGCCCAAACAAGTCTCTAAAAGCATGAGTTTGCAACTACTTTACTTTTGGAGAAAATTCAAAACATTCATTACTCAAAAGAGCCCAATAGCAAAAACCAGCGTTTTGAATGAAGAATCACATTTCTTGGTAGAATCATGCAGGATTGAAATTTTTGATGGTTTTTTACTCCTCTCAACAGCCCAAACAAGTTTCTAAAAGGATGAGTTTGCAACTACTTTACTTTTGGAGAAAATTCAAAACATTTATTATTCAATAGGGCCCAAACTATCAAAAACCAGCGGTTTCAATGAACACACATTTCTTGGTAGAATCATGCAGGACTGAAATTTTTGATGTTTTTCTACTCCTCTCATGAGCCCAAACAAGTCTCTAAAAGCATGAGTTTGCAACTACTTTACTTTTGGAGAAAATTCAAAACATTCATTATTCAATAGAGCCCAATAGCAAAAATCAGGTTTTGAATGAAGAATCACATTTCTTGGTATAATCATGCAGGATTGAAATTTTTGATGTTTTTTTACTCCTCTCAACAGCCCAAACAAGTTTCTAAAAGGATGAGTTTGTAACTACTTTACTTTTGGAGAAAATTCAAAACATTCATTATTCAATAGGGCCCAAACTATCAAAAACCAGCGGTTTCAATGAACACACATTTCTTGGTAGAATCGTGCAGGACTGAAATTTTTGATGTTTTTCTACTCCTCTCATGAGCCCAAACAAGTCTCTAAAAGGATGAGTTTGCAACTACTTTACTTTTGGAGAAAATTCAAAACATTCATTATTCAATAGAGCCCAATAGCAAAAACCAGCGTTTTGAATGAAGAATCACATTTCTTGGTAGAATCACGCAGGATTGAAATTTTTGATGGTTTTTTACTCCTCTCAACAGCCCAAACAAGTTTCTAAAAGGATGAGTTTGCAACTACTTTACTTTTGGAGAAAATTCAAAACATTCATTATTCAATAGGGCCCAAACTATCAAAAACCAGCGGTTTCAATGAACACACATTTCTTGGTAGAATCATGCAGGACTGAAATTTTTGATGTTTTTCTACTCCTCTCATGAGCCCAAACAAGTTTCTAAAAGCATGAGTTTGCAACTACTTTACTTTTGGAGAAAATTCAAAACATTCACTATTCAATAGAGCCCAATAGCAAAAACCAGCGTTTTGAATGAAGAATCACATTTCTTGGTAGAATCACGCAGGATTGAAATTTTTGATGGTTTTTTACTCCTCTCAACAGCCCAAACAAGTTTCTAAAAGGATGAGTTTGCAACTACTTTACTTTTGGAGAAAATTCAAAACATTCATTATTCAATAGGGCCCAAACTATCAAAAACCAGCGGTTTCAATGAACACACATTTCTTGGTAGAATCATGCAGGACTGAAATTTTTGATGTTTTTCTACTCCTCTCATGAGCCCAAACAAGTCTCTAAAAGCATGAGTTTGCAACTACTTTACTTTTGGAGAAAATTCAAAACATTCATTATTCAATAGAGCCCAATAGCAAAAATCAGGTTTTGAATGAAGAATCACATTTCTTGGTATAATCATGCAGGATTGAAATTTTTGATGGTTTTTTACTCCTATCAACAGCCCAAACAAGTTTCTAAAAGGATGAGTTTGTAACTACTTTACTTTTGGAGAAAATTCAAAACATTCATTATTCAATAGGGCCCAAACTATCAAAAACCAGCGGTTTCAATGAACACACATTTCTTGGTAGAATCATGCAGGACTGAAATTTTTGATGTTTTTCTACTCCTCTCATGAGCCCAAACAAGTCTCTAAAAGCATGAGTTTGCAACTACTTTACTTTTGGAGAAAATTCAAAACATTCATTATTCAATAGAGCCCAATAGCAAAAATCAGGTTTTGAATGAAGAATCACATTTCTTGGTAAAATCATGCAGGATTGAAATTTTTGATGGTTTTTTACTCCTCTCAACAGCCCAAACAAGTTTCTAAAAGGATGAGTTTGCAACTACTTTACTTTTGGAGAAAATTCAAAACATTCATTATTCAATAGAGCCCAATAGCAAAAATCAGGTTTTGAATGAAGAATCACATTTCTTGGTAAAATCATGCAGGATTGAAATTTTTGATGGTTTTTTACTCCTCTCAACAGCCCAAACAAGTTTCTAAAAGGATGAGTTTGCAACTACTTTACTTTTGGAGAAAATTCAAAACATTCATTATTCAATAGGGCCCAAACTATCAAAAACCAGCGGTTTGAATGAACACACATTTCTTGGTAGAATCATGCAGGACTGAAATTTTTGATGTTTTTCTACTCCTCTCATGAGCCCAAACAAGTCTCTAAAAGCATGAGTTTGCAACTACTTTACTTTTGGAGAAAATTCAAAACATTCATTACTCAAAAGAGCCCAATAGCAAAAACCAGCGTTTTGAATGAAGAATCACATTTCTTGGTAGAATCATGCAGGATTGAAATTTTTGATGGTTTTTTACTCCTCTCAACAGCCCAAACAAGTTTCTAAAAGGATGAGTTTGCAACTACTTTACTTTTGGAGAAAATTCAAAACATTCATTATTCAATAGGGCCCAAACTATCAAAAACCAGCGGTTTGAATGAACACACATTTCTTGGTAGAATCATGCAGGACTGAAATTTTTGATGTTTTTCTACTCCTCTCATGAGCCCAAACAAGTCTCTAAAAGCATGAGTTTGCAACTACTTTACTTTTGGAGAAAATGCAAAACATTCATTATTCAATAGAGCCCAATAGCAAAAATCAGGTTTTGAATGAAGAATCACATTTCTTGGTAGAATCATGCAGGATTGAAATTTTTGATGGTTTTTTACTCCTCTCAACAGCCCAAACAAGTTTCTAAAAGGATGAGTTTGCAACTACTTTACTTTTGGAGAAAATTCAAAACATTCATTATTCAATAGGGCCCAAACTATCAAAAACCAGCGGTTTCAATGAACACACATTTCTTGGTAGAATCATGCAGGACTGAAATTTTTGATGTTTTTCTACTCCTCTCATGAGCCCAAACAAGTCTCTAAAAGCATGAGTTTGCAACTACTTTACTTTTGGAGAAAATTCAAAACATTCACTATTCAATAGAGCCCAATAGCAAAAATCAGGTTTTGAATGAAGAATCACATTTCTTGGTAAAATCATGCAGGATTGAAATTTTTGATGGTTTTTTACTCCTCTCAACAGCCCAAACAAGTTTCTAAAAGGATGAGTTTGCAAATACTTTACTTTTGGAGAAAATTCAAAACATTCATTATTCAATAGGGCCCAAACTATCAAAAACCAGCGGTTTCAATGAACACACATTTCTTGGTAGAATCATGCAGGACTGAAATTTTTGATGTTTTTCTACTCCTCTCATGAGCCCAAACAAGTCTCTAAAAGCATGAGTTTGCAACTACTTTACTTTTGGAGAAAATTCAAAACATTCATTATTCAATAGAGCCCAATAGCAAAAATCAGGTTTTGAATGAAGAATCACATTTCTTGGTATAATCATGCAGGATTGAAATTTTTGATGTTTTTTTACTCCTCTCAACAGCCCAAACAAGTTTCTAAAAGGATGAGTTTGTAACTACTTTACTTTTGGAGAAAATTCAAAACATTCATTATTCAATAGGGCCCAAACTATCAAAAACCAGCGGTTTCAATGAACACACATTTCTTGGTAGAATCGTGCAGGACTGAAATTTTTGATGTTTTTCTACTCCTCTCATGAGCCCAAACAAGTCTCTAAAAGGATGAGTTTGCAACTACTTTACTTTTGGAGAAAATTCAAAACATTCATTATTCAATAGAGCCCAATAGCAAAAACCAGCGTTTTGAATGAAGAATCACATTTCTTGGTAGAATCACGCAGGATTGAAATTTTTGATGGTTTTTTACTCCTCTCAACAGCCCAAACAAGTTTCTAAAAGGATGAGTTTGCAACTACTTTACTTTTGGAGAAAATTCAAAACATTCATTATTCAATAGGGCCCAAACTATCAAAAACCAGCGGTTTCAATGAACACACATTTCTTGGTAGAATCATGCAGGACTGAAATTTTTGATGTTTTTCTACTCCTCTCATGAGCCCAAACAAGTTTCTAAAAGCATGAGTTTGCAACTACTTTACTTTTGGAGAAAATTCAAAACATTCACTATTCAATAGAGCCCAATAGCAAAAACCAGCGTTTTGAATGAAGAATCACATTTCTTGGTAGAATCACGCAGGATTGAAATTTTTGATGGTTTTTTACTCCTCTCAACAGCCCAAACAAGTTTCTAAAAGGATGAGTTTGCAACTACTTTACTTTTGGAGAAAATTCAAAACATTCATTATTCAATAGGGCCCAAACTATCAAAAACCAGCGGTTTCAATGAACACACATTTCTTGGTAGAATCATGCAGGACTGAAATTTTTGATGTTTTTCTACTCCTCTCATGAGCCCAAACAAGTCTCTAAAAGCATGAGTTTGCAACTACTTTACTTTTGGAGAAAATTCAAAACATTCATTATTCAATAGAGCCCAATAGCAAAAATCAGGTTTTGAATGAAGAATCACATTTCTTGGTATAATCATGCAGGATTGAAATTTTTGATGGTTTTTTACTCCTATCAACAGCCCAAACAAGTTTCTAAAAGGATGAGTTTGTAACTACTTTACTTTTGGAGAAAATTCAAAACATTCATTATTCAATAGGGCCCAAACTATCAAAAACCAGCGGTTTCAATGAACACACATTTCTTGGTAGAATCATGCAGGACTGAAATTTTTGATGTTTTTCTACTCCTCTCATGAGCCCAAACAAGTCTCTAAAAGCATGAGTTTGCAACTACTTTACTTTTGGAGAAAATTCAAAACATTCATTATTCAATAGAGCCCAATAGCAAAAATCAGGTTTTGAATGAAGAATCACATTTCTTGGTAAAATCATGCAGGATTGAAATTTTTGATGGTTTTTTACTCCTCTCAACAGCCCAAACAAGTTTCTAAAAGGATGAGTTTGCAACTACTTTACTTTTGGAGAAAATTCAAAACATTCATTATTCAATAGAGCCCAATAGCAAAAATCAGGTTTTGAATGAAGAATCACATTTCTTGGTAAAATCATGCAGGATTGAAATTTTTGATGGTTTTTTACTCCTCTCAACAGCCCAAACAAGTTTCTAAAAGGATGAGTTTGCAACTACTTTACTTTTGGAGAAAATTCAAAACATTCATTATTCAATAGGGCCCAAACTATCAAAAACCAGCGGTTTGAATGAACACACATTTCTTGGTAGAATCATGCAGGACTGAAATTTTTGATGTTTTTCTACTCCTCTCATGAGCCCAAACAAGTCTCTAAAAGCATGAGTTTGCAACTACTTTACTTTTGGAGAAAATTCAAAACATTCATTACTCAAAAGAGCCCAATAGCAAAAACCAGCGTTTTGAATGAAGAATCACATTTCTTGGTAGAATCATGCAGGATTGAAATTTTTGATGGTTTTTTACTCCTCTCAACAGCCCAAACAAGTTTCTAAAAGGATGAGTTTGCAACTACTTTACTTTTGGAGAAAATTCAAAACATTCATTATTCAATAGGGCCCAAACTATCAAAAACCAGCGGTTTGAATGAACACACATTTCTTGGTAGAATCATGCAGGACTGAAATTTTTGATGTTTTTCTACTCCTCTCATGAGCCCAAACAAGTCTCTAAAAGCATGAGTTTGCAACTACTTTACTTTTGGAGAAAATGCAAAACATTCATTATTCAATAGAGCCCAATAGCAAAAATCAGGTTTTGAATGAAGAATCACATTTCTTGGTAGAATCATGCAGGATTGAAATTTTTGATGGTTTTTTACTCCTCTCAACAGCCCAAACAAGTTTCTAAAAGGATGAGTTTGCAACTACTTTACTTTTGGAGAAAATTCAAAACATTCATTATTCAATAGGGCCCAAACTATCAAAAACCAGCGGTTTCAATGAACACACATTTCTTGGTAGAATCATGCAGGACTGAAATTTTTGATGTTTTTCTACTCCTCTCATGAGCCCAAACAAGTCTCTAAAAGCATGAGTTTGCAACTACTTTACTTTTGGAGAAAATTCAAAACATTCACTATTCAATAGAGCCCAATAGCAAAAATCAGGTTTTGAATGAAGAATCACATTTCTTGGTAAAATCATGCAGGATTGAAATTTTTGATGGTTTTTTACTCCTCTCAACAGCCCAAACAAGTTTCTAAAAGGATGAGTTTGCAAATACTTTACTTTTGGAGAAAATTCAAAACATTCATTATTCAATAGGGCCCAAACTATCAAAAACCAGCGGTTTCAATGAACACACATTTCTTGGTAGAATCATGCAGGACTGAAATTTTTGATGTTTTTCTACTCCTCTCATGAGCCCAAACAAGTCTCTAAAAGCATGAGTTTGCAACTACTTTACTTTTGGAGAAAATTCAAAACATTCATTATTCAATAGAGCCCAATAGCAAAAATCAGGTTTTGAATGAAGAATCACATTTCTTGGTAGAATCATGCAGGATTGAAATTTTTGATGGTTTTTTACTCCTCTCAACAGCCCAAACAAGTTTCTAAAAGGATGAGTTTGCAACTACTTTACTTTTGGAGAAAATTCAAAATATTCATTATTCAATAGGGCCCAAAATATCAAAAACCAGCGGTTTGAATGAACACACATTTCTTGGTAGAATCGTGCAGGACTGAAATTTTTGATGTTTTTCTACTCCTCTCATGAGCCCAAACAAGTCTCTAAAAGGATGAGTTTGCAACTACTTTACTTTTGGAGAAAATTCAAAACATTCATTATTCAATAGAGCCCAATAGCAAAAACCAGCGTTTTGAATGAAGAATCACATTTCTTGGTAGAATCATGCAGGATTGAAATTTTTGATGTTTTTTTACTCCTCTCAACAGCCCAAACAAGTTTCTAAAAGGATGAGTTTGCAACTACTTTACTTTTGGAGAAAATTCAAAACATTCATTATTCAATAGGGCCCAAACTATCAAAAACCAGCGGTTTGAATGAACACACATTTCTTGGTAGAATCATGCAGGACTGAAATTTTTGATGTTTTTCTACTCCTCTCATGAGCCCAAACAAGTCTCTAAAAGCATGAGTTTGCAACTACTTTACTTTTGGAGAAAATTCAAAACATTCATTACTCAAAAGAGCCCAATAGCAAAAACCAGCGTTTTGAATGAAGAATCACATTTCTTGGTAGAATCATGCAGGATTGAAATTTTTGATGGTTTTTTACTCCTCTCAACAGCCCAAACAAGTTTCTAAAAGGATGAGTTTGCAACTGCTTTACTTTTGGAGAAAATTCAAAACATTCATTATTCAATAGGGCCCAAACTATCAAAAACCAGCGGTTTCAATGAACACACATTTCTTGGTAGAATCATGCAGGACTGAAATTTTTGATGTTTTTCTACTCCTCTCATGAGCCCAAACAAGTCTCTAAAAGCATGAGTTTGCAACTACTTTACTTTTGGAGAAAATTCAAAACATTCATTATTCAATAGAGCCCAATAGCAAAAATCAGGTTTTGAATGAAGAATCACATTTCTTGGTAAAATCATGCAGGATTGAAATTTTTGATGGTTTTTTACTCCTCTCAACAGCCCAAACAAGTTTCTAAAAGGATGAGTTTGCAACTACTTTACTTTTGGAGAAAATTCAAAACATTCATTATTCAATAGGGCCCAAACTATCAAAAACCAGCGGTTTGAATGAACACACATTTCTTGGTAGAATCATGCAGGACTGAAATTTTTGATGTTTTTCTACTCCTCTCATGAGCCCAAACAAGTCTCTAAAAGCATGAGTTTACAACTACTTTACTTTTGGAGAAAATTCAAAACATTCATTACTCAAAAGAGCCCAATAGCAAAAACCAGCGTTTTGAATGAAGAATCACATTTCTTGGTAAAATCATGCAGGATTGAAATTTTTGATGGTTTTTTACTCCTCTCAACAGCCCAAACAAGTTTCTAAAAGGATGAGTTTGCAACTACTTTACTTTTGGAGAAAATTCAAAACATTCATTATTCAATAGGGCCCAAACTATCAAAAACCAGCGGTTTCAATGAACACACATTTCTTGGTAGAATCATGCAGGACTGAAATTTTTGATGTTTTTCTACTCCTCTCATGAGCCCAAACAAGTCTCTAAAAGCATGAGTTTGCAACTACTTTACTTTTGGAGAAAATTCAAAACATTCATTATTCAATAGAGCCCAATAGCAAAAATCAGGTTTTGAATGAAGAATCACATTTCTTGGTAGAATCATGCAGGATTGAAATTTTTGATGTTTTTTTACTCCTCTCAACAGCCCAAACAAGTTTCTAAAAGGATGAGTTTGCAACTGCTTTACTTTTGGAGAAAATTCAAAACATTCATTATTCAATAGGGCCCAAACTATCAAAAACCAGCGGTTTCAATGAACACACATTTCTTGGTAGAATCATGCAGGACTGAAATTTTTGATGTTTTTCTACTCCTCTCATGAGCCCAAACAAGTCTCTAAAAGCATGAGTTTGCAACTACTTTACTTTTGGAGAAAATTCAAAACATTCATTATTCAATAGAGCCCAATAGCAAAAATCAGGTTTTGAATGAAGAATCACATTTCTTGGTAAAATCATGCAGGATTGAAATTTTTGATGGTTTTTTACTCCTCTCAACAGCCCAAACAAGTTTCTAAAAGGATGAGTTTGCAACTACTTTACTTTTGGAGAAAATTCAAAACATTCATTATTCAATAGGGCCCAAACTATCAAAAACCAGCGGTTTGAATGAACACACATTTCTTGGTAGAATCATGCAGGACTGAAATTTTTGATGTTTTTCTACTCCTCTCATGAGCCCAAACAAGTCTCTAAAAGCATGAGTTTACAACTACTTTACTTTTGGAGAAAATTCAAAACATTCATTACTCAAAAGAGCCCAATAGCAAAAACCAGCGTTTTGAATGAAGAATCACATTTCTTGGTAAAATCATGCAGGATTGAAATTTTTGATGGTTTTTTACTCCTCTCAACAGCCCAAACAAGTTTCTAAAAGGATGAGTTTGCAACTACTTTACTTTTGGAGAAAATTCAAAACATTCATTATTCAATAGGGCCCAAACTATCAAAAACCAGCGGTTTCAATGAACACACATTTCTTGGTAGAATCATGCAGGACTGAAATTTTTGATGTTTTTCTACTCCTCTCATGAGCCCAAACAAGTCTCTAAAAGCATGAGTTTGCAACTACTTTACTTTTGGAGAAAATTCAAAACATTCATTATTCAATAGAGCCCAATAGCAAAAATCAGGTTTTGAATGAAGAATCACATTTCTTGGTAGAATCATGCAGGATTGAAATTTTTGATGTTTTTTTACTCCTCTCAACAGCCCAAACAAGTTTCTAAAAGGATGAGTTTGCAACTACTTTACTTTTGGAGAAAATTCAAAACATTCATTATTCAATAGGGCCCAAACTATCAAAAACCAGCGGTTTCAATGAACACACATTTCTTGGTAGAATCATGCAGGACTGAAATTTTTGATGTTTTTCTACTCCTCTCATGAGCCCAAACAAGTCTCTAAAACCATGAGTTTGCAACTACTTTACTTTTGGAGAAAATTCAAAACATTCATTATTCAATAGAGCCCAATAGCAAAAATCAGGTTTTGAATGAAGAATCACATTTCTTGGTAAAATCATGCAGGATTGAAATTTTTGATGGTTTTTTACTCCTCTCAACAGCCCAAACAAGTCTCTAAAAGGATGAGTTTGCAACTACTTTACTTTTGGAGAAAATTCAAAACATTCATTATTCAATAGGGCCCAAACTATCAAAAACCAGCGGTTTCAATGAACACACATTTCTTGGTAGAATCATGCAGGACTGAAATTTTTGATGTTTTTCTACTCCTCTCATGAGCCCAAACAAGTCTCTAAAAGCATGAGTTTGCAACTACTTTACTTTTGGAGAAATTCAAAACATTCACTATTCAATAGAGCCCAATAGCAAAAATCAGGTTTTGAATGAAGAATCACATTTCTTGGTAAAATCATGTAGGTTTAAAATTTTTGATGGTTTTTTACTCCTCTCAACAGCCCAAACAAGTTTCTAAAAGGATGAGTTTGCAACTACTTTACTTTTGGAGAAAATTCAAAACATTCATTATTCAATAGGGCCCAAACTATCAAAAACCAGCGGTTTGAATGAACACACATTTCTTGGTAGAGTCATGCAGGACTGAAATTTTTGATGTTTTTCTACTCCTCTCATGAGCCCAAACAAGTCTCTAAAAGCATGAGTTTGCAACTACTTTACTTTTGGAGAAAATTCAAAACATTCATTATTCAATAGAGCCCAATAGCAAAAACCAGCGTTTTGAATGAAGAATCACATTTCTTGGTAGAATCATGCAGGATTGAAATTTTTGATGGTTTTTTACTCCTCTCAACAGCCCAAACAAGTTTCTAAAAGGATGAGTTTGCAACTACTTTACTTTTGGAGAAAATTCAAAACATTCGTTATTCAATAGGGCCCAAAATATCAAAAACCAGCGGTTTGAATGAACACACATTTCTTGGTAGAATCGTGCAGGACTGAAATTTTTGATGTTTTTCTACTCCTCTCATGAGCCCAAACAAGTCTCTAAAAGGATGAGTTTGCAACTACTTTACTTTTGGAGAAAATTCAAAACATTCATTATTCAATAGAGCCCAATAGCAAAAACCAGCGTTTTGAATGAAGAATCACATTTCTTGGTAGAATCACGCAGGATTGAAATTTTTGATGGTTTTTTACTCCTCTCAACAGCCCAAACAAGTTTCTAAAAGGATGAGTTTGCAACTACTTTACTTTTGGAGAAAATTCAAAACATTCATTATTCAATAGGGCCCAAACTATCAAAAACCAGCGGTTTGAATGAACACACATTTCTTGGTAGAATCATGCAGGACTGAAATTTTTGATGTTTTTCTACTCTCATGAGCCCAAACAAGTCTCTAAAAGCATGAGTTTGCAACTACTTTACTTTTGGAGAAAATTCAAAACATTCATTACTCAAAAGAGCCCAATAGCAAAAACCAGCGTTTTGAATGAAGAATCACATTTCTTGGTAGAATCATGCAGGATTGAAATTTTTGATGGTTTTTTACTCCTCTCAACAGCCCAAACAAGTTTCTAAAAGGATGAGTTTGCAACTACTTTACTTTTGGAGAAAATTCAAAACATTTATTATTCAATAGGGCCCAAACTATCAAAAACCAGCGGTTTCAATGAACACACATTTCTTGGTAGAATCATGCAGGACTGAAATTTTTGATGTTTTTCTACTCTCATGAGCCCAAACAAGTCTCTAAAAGCATGAGTTTGCAACTACTTTACTTTTGGAGAAAATTCAAAACATTCATTACTCAAAAGAGCCCAATAGCAAAAACCAGCGTTTTGAATGAAGAATCACATTTCTTGGTAGAATCATGCAGGATTGAAATTTTTGATGGTTTTTTACTCCTCTCAACAGCCCAAACAAGTTTCTAAAAGGATGAGTTTGCAACTACTTTACTTTTGGAGAAAATTCAAAACATTTATTATTCAATAGGGCCCAAACTATCAAAAACCAGCGGTTTCAATGAACACACATTTCTTGGTAGAATCATGCAGGACTGAAATTTTTGATGTTTTTCTACTCCTCTCATGAGCCCAAACAAGTCTCTAAAAGCATGAGTTTGCAACTACTTTACTTTTGGAGAAAATTCAAAACATTCATTATTCAATAGAGCCCAATAGCAAAAATCAGGTTTTGAATGAAGAATCACATTTCTTGGTATAATCATGCAGGATTGAAATTTTTGATGTTTTTTTACTCCTCTCAACAGCCCAAACAAGTTTCTAAAAGGATGAGTTTGTAACTACTTTACTTTTGGAGAAAATTCAAAACATTCATTATTCAATAGGGCCCAAACTATCAAAAACCAGCGGTTTCAATGAACACACATTTCTTGGTAGAATCATGCAGGACTGAAATTTTTGATGTTTTTCTACTCCTCTCATGAGCCCAAACAAGTCTCTAAAAGCATGAGTTTGCAACTACTTTACTTTTGGAGAAAATTCAAAACATTCATTATTCAATAGAGCCCAATAGCAAAAATCAGGTTTTGAATGAAGAATCACATTTCTTGGTAAAATCATGCAGGATTGAAATTTTTGATGGTTTTTTACTCCTCTCAACAGCCCAAACAAGTTTCTAAAAGGATGAGTTTGCAACTACTTTACTTTTGGAGAAAATTCAAAACATTCATTATTCAATAGGGCCCAAACTATCAAAAACCAGCGGTTTGAATGAACACACATTTCTTGGTAGAATCATGCAGGACTGAAATTTTTGATGTTTTTCTACTCCTCTCATGAGCCCAAACAAGTCTCTAAAAGCATGAGTTTGCAACTACTTTACTTTTGGAGAAAATTCAAAACATTCATTACTCAAAAGAGCCCAATAGCAAAAACCAGCGTTTTGAATGAAGAATCACATTTCTTGGTAGAATCATGCAGGATTGAAATTTTTGATGGTTTTTTACTCCTCTCAACAGCCCAAACAAGTTTCTAAAAGGATGAGTTTGCAACTACTTTACTTTTGGAGAAAATTCAAAACATTCATTATTCAATAGGGCCCAAAATATCAAAAACCAGCGGTTTGAATGAACACACATTTCTTGGTAGAATCGTGCAGGACTGAAATTTTTGATGTTTTTCTACTCCTCTCATGAGCCCAAACAAGTCTCTAAAAGGATGAGTTTGCAACTACTTTACTTTTGGAGAAAATTCAAAACATTCATTATTCAATAGAGCCCAATAGCAAAAACCAGCGTTTTGAATGAAGAATCACATTTCTTGGTAGAATCACGCAGGATTGAAATTTTTGATGGTTTTTTACTCCTCTCAACAGCCCAAACAAGTTTCTAAAAGGATGAGTTTGCAACTACTTTACTTTTGGAGAAAATTCAAAACATTCATTATTCAATAGGGCCCAAACTATCAAAAACCAGCGGTTTCAATGAACACACATTTCTTGGTAGAATCATGCAGGACTGAAATTTTTGATGTTTTTCTACTCCTCTCATGAGCCCAAACAAGTTTCTAAAAGCATGAGTTTGCAACTACTTTACTTTTGGAGAAAATTCAAAACATTCACTATTCAATAGAGCCCAATAGCAAAAACCAGCGTTTTGAATGAAGAATCACATTTCTTGGTAGAATCACGCAGGATTGAAATTTTTGATGGTTTTTTACTCCTCTCAACAGCCCAAACAAGTTTCTAAAAGGATGAGTTTGCAACTACTTTACTTTTGGAGAAAATTCAAAACATTCATTATTCAATAGGGCCCAAACTATCAAAAACCAGCGGTTTGAATGAACACACATTTCTTGGTAGAATCATGCAGGACTGAAATTTTTGATGTTTTTCTACTCCTCTCATGAGCCCAAACAAGTCTCTAAAAGCATGAGTTTGCAACTACTTTACTTTTGGAGAAAATTCAAAACATTCATTACTCAAAAGAGCCCAATAGCAAAAACCAGCGTTTTGAATGAAGAATCACATTTCTTGGTAGAATCATGCAGGATTGAAATTTTTGATGGTTTTTTACTCCTCTCAACAGCCCAAACAAGTTTCTAAAAGGATGAGTTTGCAACTGCTTTACTTTTGGAGAAAATTCAAAACATTCATTATTCAATAGGGCCCAAACTATCAAAAACCAGCGGTTTCAATGAACACACATTTCTTGGTAGAATCATGCAGGACTGAAATTTTTGATGTTTTTCTACTCCTCTCATGAGCCCAAACAAGTCTCTAAAAGCATGAGTTTGCAACTACTTTACTTTTGGAGAAAATTCAAAACATTCATTATTCAATAGAGCCCAATAGCAAAAATCAGGTTTTGAATGAAGAATCACATTTCTTGGTATAATCATGCAGGATTGAAATTTTTGATGGTTTTTTACTCCTATCAACAGCCCAAACAAGTTTCTAAAAGGATGAGTTTGTAACTACTTTACTTTTGGAGAAAATTCAAAACATTCATTATTCAATAGGGCCCAAACTATCAAAAACCAGCGGTTTCAATGAACACACATTTCTTGGTAGAATCATGCAGGACTGAAATTTTTGATGCTTTTCTACTCCTCTCATGAGCCCAAACAAGTCTCTAAAAGCATGAGTTTGCAACTACTTTACTTTTGGAGAAAATTCAAAACATTCATTATTCAATAGAGCCCAATAGCAAAAATCAGGTTTTGAATGAAGAATCACATTTCTTGGTAAAATCATGCAGGATTGAAATTTTTGATGGTTTTTTACTCCTCTCAACAGCCCAAACAAGTTTCTAAAAGGATGAGTTTGCAACTACTTTACTTTTGGAGAAAATTCAAAACATTCATTATTCAATAGGGCCCAAACTATCAAAAACCAGCGGTTTCAATGAACACACATTTTTTAGTAGAATCATGCAGGACTGAAATTTTTGATGTTTTTCTACTCCTCTCATGAGCCCAAACAAGTCTCTAAAAGCATGAGTTTGCAACTACTTTACTTTTGGAGAAAATTCAAAACATTCATTATTCAATAGAGCCCAATAGCAAAAATCAGGTTTTGAATGAAGAATCACATTTCTTGGTAGAATCATGCAGGATTGAAATTTTTGATGGTTTTTTACTCCTCTCAACAGCCCAAACAAGTTTCTAAAAGCATGAGTTTGCAACTACTTTACTTTTGGAGAAAATTCAAAACATTCATTATTCAATAGAGCCCAATAGCAAAAATCAGGTTTTGAATGAAGAATCACATTTCTTGGTAAAATCATGCAGGATTGAAATTTTTGATGGTTTTTTACTCCTCTCAACAGCCCAAACAAGTTTCTAAAAGGATGAGTTTGCAACTACTTTACTTTTGGAGAAAATTCAAAACATTCATTATTCAATAGGGCCCAAACTATCAAAAACCAGCGGTTTCAATGAACACACATTTCTTGGTAGAATCATGCAGGACTGAAATTTTTGATGTTTTTCTACTCCTCTCATGAGCCCAAACAAGTCTCTAAAAGCATGAGTTTGCAACTACTTTACTTTTGGAGAAAATTCAAAACATTCAACTATTCAATAGAGCCCAATAGCAAAAATCAGGTTTTGAATGAAGAATCACATTTCTTGGTAAAATCATGCAGGATTGAAATTTTTGATGGTTTTTTACTCCTCTCAACAGCCCAAACAAGTTTCTAAAAGGATGAGTTTGCAACTACTTTACTTTTGGAGAAAATTCAAAACATTCATTATTCAATAGGGCCCAAACTATCAAAAACGAGCGGTTTGAATGAACACACATTTCTTGGTAGAATCATGCAGGACTGAAATTTTTGATGTTTTTCTACTCCTCTCATGAGCCCAAACAAGTCTCTAAAAGCATGAGTTTGCAACTACTTTACTTTTGGAGAAAATTCAAAACATTCATTACTCAAAAGAGCCCAATAGCAAAAACCAGCGTTTTGAATGAAGAATCACATTTCTTGGTAGAATCATGCAGGATTGAAATTTTTGATGGTTTTTTACTCCGCTCAACAGCCCAAACAAGTTTCTAAAAGGATGAGTTTGCAACTACTTTACTTTTGGAGAAAATTCAAAACATTCATTATTCAATAGGGCCCAAACTATCAAAAACCAGCGGTTTCAATGAACACACATTTCTTGGTAGAATCATGCAGGACTGAAATTTTTGATGTTTTTCTACTCCTCTCATGAGCCCAAACAAGTCTCTAAAAGCATGAGTTTGCAACTACTTTACTTTTGGAGAAAATTCAAAACATTCACTATTCAATAGAGCCCAATAGCAAAAATCAGGTTTTGAATGAAGAATCACATTTCTTGGTAAAATCATGCAGGATTGAAATTTTTGATGGTTTTTTACTCCTCTCAACAGCCCAAACAAGTTTCTAAAAGGATGAGTTTGCAACTACTTTACTTTTGGAGAAAATTCAAAACATTAATTATTCAATAGGGCCCAAACTATCAAAAACCAGCGGTTTGAATGAACACACATTTCTTGGTAGAATCATGCAGGACTGAAATTTTTGATGTTTTTCTACTCCTCTCATGAGCCCAAACAAGTCTCTAAAAGCATGAGTTTGCAACTACTTTACTCTTGGAGAAAATTCAAAACATTCATTACTCAAAAGAGCCCAATAGCAAAAACCAGCGTTTTGAATGAAGAATCACATTTCTTGGTAAAATCATGCAGGATTGAAATTTTTGATGGTTTTTTACTCCTCTCAACAGCCCAAACAAGTTTCTAAAAGGATGAGTTTGCAACTACTTTACTTTTGGAGAAAATTCAAAACATTCATTATTCAATAGGGCCCAAACTATCAAAAACCAGCGGTTTCAATGAACACACATTTTTTAGTAGAATCATGCAGGACTGAAATTTTTGATGTTTTTCTACTCCTCTCATGAGCCCAAACAAGTCTCTAAAAGCATGAGTTTGCAACTACTTTACTTTTGGAGAAAATTCAAAACATTCATTATTCAATAGAGCCCAATAGCAAAAATCAGGTTTTGAATGAAGAATCACATTTCTTGGTAGAATCATGCAGGATTGAAATTTTTGATGGTTTTTTACTCCTCTCAACAGCCCAAACAAGTTTCTAAAAGCATGAGTTTGCAACTACTTTACTTTTGGAGAAAATTCAAAACATTCATTATTCAATAGAGCCCAATAGCAAAAATCAGGTTTTGAATGAAGAATCACATTTCTTGGTAAAATCATGCAGGATTGAAATTTTTGATGGTTTTTTACTCCTCTCAACAGCCCAAACAAGTTTCTAAAAGGATGAGTTTGCAACTACTTTACTTTTGGAGAAAATTCAAAACATTCATTATTCAATAGGGCCCAAACTATCAATAACCAGCGGTTTCAATGAACACACATTTCTTGGTAGAATCATGCAGGACTGAAATTTTTGATGTTTTTCTACTCCTCTCATGAGCCCAAACAAGTCTCTAAAAGCATGAGTTTGCAACTACTTTACTTTTGGAGAAAATTCAAAACATTCAACTATTCAATAGAGCCCAATAGCAAAAATCAGGTTTTGAATGAAGAATCACATTTCTTGGTAAAATCATGCAGGATTGAAATTTTTGATGGTTTTTTACTCCTCTCAACAGCCCAAACAAGTTTCTAAAAGGATGAGTTTGCAACTACTTTACTTTTGGAGAAAATTCAAAACATTCATTATTCAATAGGGCCCAAACTATCAAAAACGAGCGGTTTGAATGAACACACATTTCTTGGTAGAATCATGCAGGACTGAAATTTTTGATGTTTTTCTACTCCTCTCATGAGCCCAAACAAGTCTCTAAAAGCATGAGTTTGCAGCTACTTTACTTTTGGAGAAAATTCAAAACATTCATTACTCAAAAGAGCCCAATAGCAAAAACCAGCGTTTTGAATGAAGAATCACATTTCTTGGTAGAATCATGCAGGATTGAAATTTTTGATGGTTTTTTACTCCTCTCAACAGCCCAAACAAGTTTCTAAAAGGATGAGTTTGCAAC
Organism: Dendrobates tinctorius; assembly: GCF_039654945.1. Lineage (NCBI taxonomy): Eukaryota > Metazoa > Chordata > Amphibia > Anura > Dendrobatidae > Dendrobates > Dendrobates tinctorius. Next base: position 184,745 of record NW_027361966.1, read on the forward strand.
TACTTTACTTTTGGAGAAAATTCAAAACATTCATTATTCAATAGGGCCCAAACTATCAAAAACCAGCGGTTTCAATGAACACACATTTCTTGGTAGAATCATGCAGGACTGAAATTTTTGATGTTTTTCTACTCCTCTCATGAGCGCAAACAAGTCTCTAAAAGCATGAGTTTGCAACTACTTTACTTTTGGAGAAAATTCAAAACATTCATTATTCAATAGAGCCCAATAGCAAAAATCAGGTTTTGAATGAAGAATCACATTTCTTGGTAGAATCATGCAGGATTGAAATTTTTGATGGTTTTTTACTCCTCTCAACAGCCCAAACAAGTTTCTAAAAGGATGAGTTTGCAACTACTTTACTTTTGGAGAAAATTCAAAACATTCATTATTCAATAGGGCCCAAAATATCAAAAACCAGCGGTTTGAATGAACACACATTTCTTGGTAGAATCGTGCAGGACTGAAATTTTTGATGTTTTTCTACTCCTCTCATGAGCCCAAACAAGTCTCTAAAAGGATGAGTTTGCAACTACTTTACTTTTGGAGAAAATTCAAAACATTCATTATTCAATAGAGCCCAATAGCAAAAACCAGCGTTTTGAATGAAGAATCACATTTCTTGGTAGAATCATGCAGGATTGAAATTTTTGATGGTTTTTTACTCCACTCAACAGCCCAAACAAGTTTCTAAAAGGATGAGTTTGCAACTACTTTACTTTTGGAGAAAATTCAAAACATTCATTATTCAATAGGGCCCAAACTATCAAAAACCAGCGGTTTCAATGAACACACATTTCTTGGTAGAATCATGCAGGACTGAAATTTTTGATGTTTTTCTACTCCTCTCATGAGCCCAAACAAGTCTCTAAAAGCATGAGTTTGCAACTACTTTACTTTTGGAGAAAATTCAAAACATTCATTATTCAATAGAGCCCAATAGCAAAAATCAGGTTTTGAATGAAGAATCACATTTCTTGGTAGAATCATGCAGGATTGAAATTTTTGATGGTTTTTTACTCCTCTCAACAGCCCAAACAAGTTTATAAAAGGATGAGTTTGTAACTACTTTACTTTTGGAGAAAATTCAAAACATTCATTATTCAATAGGGCCCAAACTATCAAAAACCAGCGGTTTCAATGAACACACATTTCTTGGTAGAATCATTCAGGACTGAAATTTTTGATGTTTTTCTACTCCTCTCATGAGCCCAAACAAGTCTCTAAAAGCATGAGTTTGCAACTACTTTACTTTTGGAGAAAATTCAAAACATTCATTATTCAATAGAGCCCAATAGCAAAAATCAGGTTTTGAATGAAGAATCACATTTCTTGGTAAAATCATGCAGGATTGAAATTTTTGATGGTTTTATACTCCTCTCAACAGCCCAAACAAGTTTCTAAAAGGATGAGTTTGCAACTACTTTACTTTTGGAGAAAATTCAAAACATTCATTATTCAATAAGGCCCAAACTATCAAAAACCAGCGGTTTCAATGAACACACATTTCTTGGTAGAATCATGCAGGACTGAAATTTTTGATGTTTTTCTACTCCTCTCATGAGCCCAAACAAGTCTCTAAAAGCATGAGTTTGCAACTACTTTACTTTTGGAGAAAATTCAAAACATTCATTACTCAAAAGAGCCCAATAGCAAAAACCAGCGTTTTGAATGAAGAATCACATTTCTTGGTAGAATCATGCAGGATTGAAATTTTTGATGGTTTTTTACTCCTCTCAACAGCCCAAACAAGTTTCTAAAAGGATGAGTTTGCAACTACTTTACTTTTGGAGAAAATTCAAAACATTCATTATTCAATAGGGCCCAAACTATCAAAAACCAGCGGTTTCAATGAACACACATTTCTTGGTAGAATCATGCAGGACTGAAATTTTTGATGTTTTTCTACTCTTCTCTTGAGCCCAAAAAAGTCTCTAAGAGCATGAGTTTGCAACTACTTTACTTTTGTAGAAAATTCAAAACATTCATTATTCAATAGAGCCCAATAGCAAAAATCAGGTTTTGAATGAAGAATCACATTTCTTGGTAGAATCATGCAGGATTGAAATTTTTGATGGTTTTTTACTCCTCTCAACAGCCCAAACAAGTTTCTAAAAGGGTGAGTTTGCAACTACTTTACTTTTGGAGAAAATTACATTCATTATTCAATAGGGCCCAAACTATCAAAAACCAGCGGTTTCAATGAACACACATTTCTTGGTAGAATCATGCAGGACTGAAATTTTTGATGTTTTTCTACTCCTCTCATGAGCCCAAACAAGTCTCTAAAAGCATGAGTTTGCAACTACTTTACTTTTGGAGAAAATTCAAAACATTCATTATTCAATAGAGCCCAATAGCAAAAATCAGGTTTTGAATGAAGAATCACATTTCTTGGTAAAATCATGCAGGATTGAAATTTTTGATGGTTTTTTACTCCTCTCAACAGCCCAAACAAGTTTCTAAAAGGATGAGTTTGCAACTACTTTACTTTTGGAGAAAATTCAAAACATTCATTATTCAATAGGGCCCAAACTATCAAAAACCAGCGGTTTCAATGAACACACATTTCTTGGTAGAATCATGCAGGACTGAAATTTTTGATGTTTTTCTACTCCTCTCATGAGCCCAAAGAAGTCTCTAAAAGCATGAGTTTGCAACTACTTTACTTTTGTAGAAAATTCAAAACATTCATTATTCAATAGAGCCCAATAGCAAAAATCAGGTTTTGAATGAAGAATCACATTTCTTGGTAGAATCATGCAGGATTGAAATTTTTGATGGTTTTTTACTCCTCTCAACAGCCCAAACAAGTTTCTAATAGGATGAGTTTGCAACTACTTTACTTTTGGAGAAAATTCAAAACATTCATTATTCAATAGGGCCCAAACTATCAAAAACCAGCGGTTTCAATGAACACACATTTCTTGGTAGAATCATGCAGGACTGAAATTTTTGATGTTTTTCTACTCCTCTCATGAGCCCAAACAAGTCTCTAAAAGCATGAGTTTGCAACTACTTTACTTTTGGAGAAAATTCAAAACATTCATTATTCAATAGAGCCCAATAGCAAAAATCAGGTTTTGAATGAAGAATCACATTTCTTGGTAGAATCATGCAGGATTGAAATTTTTGATGGTTTTTTACTCCTCTCAACAGCCCAAACAAGTTTCTAAAAGGATGAGTTTGCAACTACTTTACTTTTGGAGAAAATTCAAAACATTCATTATTCAATAGGGCCCAAACTATCAAAAACCAGCGGTTTCAATGAACACACATTTCTTGGTAGAATCATGCAGGACTGAAATTTTTGATGTTTTTCTACTCCTCTCATGAGCCCAAACAAGTCTCTAAAAGCATGAGTTTGCAACTACTTTACTTTTGGAGAAAATTCAAAACATTCATTATTCAATAGAGCCCAATAGCAAAAATCAGGTTTTGAATGAAGAATCACATTTCTTGGTAGAATCATGCAAGATTGAAATTTTTGATGGTTTTTTACTCCTCTCAACAGCCCAAACAAGTTTCTAAAAGGATGAGTTTGCAACTACTTTACTTTTGGAGAAAATTCAAAACATTCATTATTCACTAGGGCCCAAACTATCAAAAACCAGCGGTTTGAATGAACACACATTTCTTGGTAGAATCGTGCAGTACTGAAATTTTTGATGTTTTTCTACTCCTCTTATGAGCCCAAACAAGTGTCTAAAAGGATGAGTTTGCAACTACTTTACTTTTGGAGAAAATTCAAAACATTCATTATTCAATAGAGCCCAATAGCAAAAACGAGCGTTTTGAATGAAGAATCACATTTATTGGTAGAATCATGCAGGATTGAAATTTTTGATGGTTTTTTACTCCTCTCAACAGCCCAAACAAGTTTCTAAAAGGATGAGTTTGCAACTACTTTACTTTTGGAGAAAATTCAAAACATTCATTATTCAATAGGGCCCAAACTATCAAAAACCAGCGGTTTGAATGAACACACATTTCTTGGTAGAATCATGCAGGACTGAAATTTTTGATGTTTTTCTACTCCTCTCATGAGCCCAAACAAGTCTCTAAAAGCATGAGTTTGCAACTACTTTACTTTTGGAGAAAATTCAAAACATTCATTACTCAAAAGAGCCCAATAGCAAAAACCAGCGTTTTGAATGAAGAATCACATTTCTTGGTACAATCATGCAGGATTGAAATTTTTGATGGTTTTTTACTCCTCTCAACAGCCCAAACAAGTTTCTAAAAGGATGAGTTTGCAACTACTATACTTTTGGAGAAAATTCAAAACATTCATTATTCAATAGGGCCCAAACTATCAAAAACCAGCGGTTTCAATGAACACACATTTCTTGGTAGAATCATGCAGGACTGAAATTTTTGATGTTTTTCTACTCCTCTCATGAGCCCAAAGAAGTCTCTAAAAGCATGAGTTTGCAACTACTTTACTTTTGGAGAAAATTCAAAACATTCATTATTCAATAGAGCCCAATAGCAAAAATCAGGTTTTGAATGAAGAATCACATTTCTTGGTAGAATCATGTAGGATTGAAATTTTTGATGGTTTTTTACTCCTCTCAACAGCCCAAACAAGTTTCTAAAAGGATGAGTTTGCAACTACTTTACTTTTGGAGAAAATTCAAAACATTCATTATTCAATAGGGCCCAAACTATCAAAAACCAGCGGTTTCAATGAACACACATTTCTTGGTAGAATCATGCAGGACTGAAATTTTTGATGTTTTTCTACTCCTCTCATGAGCCCAAACAAGTCTCTAAAAGCATGAGTTTGCAACTACTTTACTTTTGGAGAAAATTCAAAACATTCATTATTCAATAGAGCCCAATAGCAAAAATCAGGTTTTGAATGAAGAATCACATTTCTTGGTAGAATCATGCAGGATTGAAATTTTTGATGGTTTTTTACTCCTCTCAACAGCCCAAACAAGTTTCTAAAAGGATGAGTTTGCAACTACTTTACTTTTGGAGAAAATTCAAAACATTCATTATTCACTAGGGCCCAAAATATCAAAAACCAGCGGTTTGAATGAACACACATTTCTTGGTAGAATCGTGCAGGACTGAAATTTTTGATGTTTTTCTACTCCTCTCATGAGCCCAAACAAGTGTCTAAAAGGATGAGTTTGCAACTACTTTACTTTTGGAGAAAATTCAAAACATTCATTATTCAATAGAGCCCAATAGCAAAAACCAGCGTTTTGAATGAAGAATCACATTTCTTGGTAGAATCATGCAGGATTGAAATTTTTGATGGTTTTTTACTCCTCTCAACAGCCCAAACAAGTTTCTAAAAGGATGAGTTTGCAACTACTTTACTTTTGGAGAAAATTCAAAACATTCATTATTCAATAGGGCCCAAACTATCAAAAACCAGCGGTTTCAATGAACACACATTTCTTGGTAGAATCATGCAGGACTGAAATTTTTGATGTTTTTCTACTCCTCTCATGAGCCCAAACAAGTCTCTAAAAGCATGAGTTTGCAACTACTTTACTTTTGGAGAAAATTCAAAACATTCATTATTCAATAGAGCCCAATAGCAAAAATCAGGTTTTGAATGAAGAATCACATTTCTTGGTAAAATCATGCACGATTGAAATTTTTGATGGTTTTTTACTCCTCTCAACAGCCCAAACAAGTTTCTAAAAGGATGAGTTTGCAACTACTTTACTTTTGGAGAAAATTCAAAACATTCATTATTCAATAGGGCCCAAACTATCAAAAACCAGCGGTTTCAATGAACACACATTTCTTGGTAGAATCATGCAGGACTGAAATTTTTGATGTTTTTCTACTCCTCTCATGAGCCCAAACAAGTCTCTAAAAGCATGAGTTTGCAACTACTTTACTTTTGGAGAAAATTCAAAACATTCATTATTCAATAGAGCCCAATAGCAAAAATCAGGTTTTGAATGAAGAATCACATTTCTTGGTAGAATCATGCAGGATTGAAATTTTTGATGGTTTTTTACTCCTCTCAACAGCCCAAACAAGTTTCTAAAAGGATGAGTTTGCAACTACTTTACTTTTGGAGAAAATTCAAAACATTCATTATTCAATAGGGCCCAAACTATCAAAAACCAGCGGTTTGAATGAACACACATTTCTTGGTAGAATCATGCAGGACTGAAATTTTTGATGTTTTTCTACTCCTCTCATGAGCCCAAACAAGTCTCTAAAAGCATGAGTTTGCAACTACTTTACTTTTGGAGAAAATTCAAAACATTCATTACTCAAAAGAGCCCAATAGCAAAAACCAGCGTTTTGAATGAAGAATCACATTTCTTGGTACAATCATGCAGGATTGAAATTTTTGATGGTTTTTTACTCCTCTCAACAGCCCAAACAAGTTTCTAAAAGGATGAGTTTGCAACTACTTTACTTTTGGAGAAAATTCAAAACATTCATTATTCAATAGGGCCCAAACTATCAAAAACCAGCGGTTTCAATGAACACACATTTCTTGGTAGAATCATGCAGGACTGAAATTTTTGATGTTTTTCTACTCCTCTCATGAGCCCAAACAAGTCTCTAAAAGCATGAGTTTGCAACTACTTTACTTTTGGAGAAAATTCAAAACATTCACTATTCAATAGAGCCCAATAGCAAAAATCAGGTTTTGAATGAAGAATCACATTTCTTGGTAGAATCATGCAGGATTGAAATTTTTGATGGTTTTTTACTCCTCTCAACAGCCCAAACAAGTTTCTAAAAGGATGAGTTTGTAACTACTTTACTTCTGGAGAAAATTCAAAACATTCATTACTCAATAGGGCCCAAACTATCAAAAACCAGCGGTTTCAATGAACACACATTTCTTGGTAGAATCATGCAGGACTGAAATTTTTGATGTTTTTCTACTCCTCTCATGAGCCCAAACAAGTCTCTAAAAGCATGAGTTTGCAACTACTTTTGGAGAAAATTCAAAACATTCACTATTCAATAGAGCCCAATAGCAAAAATCAGGTTTTGAATGAAGAATCACATTTCTTGGTAAAATCATGCAGGATTGAAATTTTTGATGGTTTTTTACTCCTCTCAACAGCCCAAACAAGTTTCTAAAAGGATGAGTTTGCAACTACTTTACTTTTGGAGAAAATTCAAAACATTCATTATTCAATAGGGCCCAAACTATCAAAAACCAGCGGTTTCAATGAACACACATTTCTTGGTAGAATCATGCAGGACTGAAATTTTTGATGTTTTTCTACTCCTCTCATGAGCCCAAACAAGTCTCTAAAAGCATGAGTTTGCAACTACTTTACTTTTGGAGAAAATTCAAAACATTCATTATTCAATAGAGCCCAATAGCAAAAATCAGGTTTTGAATGAAGAATCACATTTCTTGGTAGAATCATGCAGGATTGAAATTTTTGATGGTTTTTTACTCCTCTCAACAGCCCAAACAAGTTTCTAAAAGGATGAGTTTGCAACTACTTTACTTTTGGAGAAAATTCAAAACATTCATTATTCAATAGGGCCCAAAATATCAAAAACCAGCGGTTTGAATGAACACACATTTCTTGGTAGAATCGTGCAGGACTGAAATTTTTGATGTTTTTCTACTCCTCTCATGAGCCCAAACAAGTCTCTAAAAGGATGAGTTTGCAACTACTTTACTTTTGGAGAAAATTCAAAACATTCATTATTCAATAGAGCCCAATAGCAAAAACCAGCGTTTTGAATGAAGAATCACATTTCTTGGTAGAATCATGCAGGATTGAAATTTTTGATGGTTTTTTACTCCACTCAACAGCCCAAACAAGTTTCTAAAAGGATGAGTTTGCAACTACTTTACTTTTGGAGAAAATTCAAAACATTCATTATTCAATAGGGCCCAAACTATCAAAAACCAGCGGTTTCAATGAACACACATTTCTTGGTAGAATCATGCAGGACTGAAATTTTTGATGTTTTTCTACTCCTCTCATGAGCCCAAACAAGTCTCTAAAAGCATGAGTTTGCAACTACTTTACTTTTGGAGAAAATTCAAAACATTCATTATTCAATAGAGCCCAATAGCAAAAATCAGGTTTTGAATGAAGAATCACATTTCTTGGTAGAATCATGCAGGATTGAAATTTTTGATGGTTTTTTACTCCTCTCAACAGCCCAAACAAGTTTATAAAAGGATGAGTTTGTAACTACTTTACTTTTGGAGAAAATTCAAAACATTCATTATTCAATAGGGCCCAAACTATCAAAAACCAGCGGTTTCAATGAACACATATTTCTTGGTAGAATCATTCAGGACTGAAATTTTTGATGTTTTTCTACTCCTCTCATGAGCCCAAACAAGTCTCTAAAAGCATGAGTTTGCAACTACTTTACTTTTGGAGAAAATTCAAAACATTCATTATTCAATAGAGCCCAATAGCAAAAATCAGGTTTTGAATGAAGAATCACATTTCTTGGTAAAATCATGCAGGATTGAAATTTTTGATGGTTTTATACTCCTCTCAACAGCCCAAACAAGTTTCTAAAAGGATGAGTTTGCAACTACTTTACTTTTGGAGAAAATTCAAAACATTCATTATTCAATAAGGCCCAAACTATCAAAAACCAGCGGTTTCAATGAACACACATTTCTTGGTAGAATCATGCAGGACTGAAATTTTTGATGTTTTTCTACTCCTCTCATGAGCCCAAACAAGTCTCTAAAAGCATGAGTTTGCAACTACTTTACTTTTGGAGAAAATTCAAAACATTCATTACTCAAAAGAGCCCAATAGCAAAAACCAGCGTTTTGAATGAAGAATCACATTTCTTGGTAGAATCATGCAGGATTGAAATTTTTGATGGTTTTTTACTCCTCTCAACAGCCCAAACAAGTTTCTAAAAGGATGAGTTTGCAACTACTTTACTTTTGGAGAAAATTCAAAACATTCATTATTCAATAGGGCCCAAACTATCAAAAACCAGCGGTTTCAATGAACACACATTTCTTGGTAGAATCATGCAGGACTGAAATTTTTGATGTTTTTCTACTCTTCTCTTGAGCCCAAAAAAGTCTCTAAGAGCATGAGTTTGCAACTACTTTACTTTTGTAGAAAATTCAAAACATTCATTATTCAATAGAGCCCAATAGCAAAAATCAGGTTTTGAATGAAGAATCACATTTCTTGGTAGAATCATGCAGGATTGAAATTTTTGATGGTTTTTTACTCCTCTCAACAGCCCAAACAAGTTTCTAAAAGGGTGAGTTTGCAACTACTTTACTTTTGGAGAAAATTACATTCATTATTCAATAGGGCCCAAACTATCAAAAACCAGCGGTTTCAATGAACACACATTTCTTGGTAGAATCATGCAGGACTGAAATTTTTGATGTTTTTCTACTCCTCTCATGAGCCCAAACAAGTCTCTAAAAGCATGAGTTTGCAACTACTTTACTTTTGGAGAAAATTCAAAACATTCATTATTCAATAGAGCCCAATAGCAAAAATCAGGTTTTGAATGAAGAATCACATTTCTTGGTATAATCATGCAGGATTGAAATTTTTGATGGTTTTTTACTCCTATCAACAGCCCAAACAAGTTTCTAAAAGGATGAGTTTGTAACTACTTTACTTTTGGAGAAAATTCAAAACATTCATTATTCAATAGGGCCCAAACTATCAAAAACCAGCGGTTTCAATGAACACACATTTCTTGGTAGAATCATGCAGGACTGAAATTTTTGATGTTTTTCTACTCCTCTCATGAGCCCAAACAAGTCTCTAAAAGCATGAGTTTGCAACTACTTTACTTTTGGAGAAAATTCAAAACATTCATTATTCAATAGAGCCCAATAGCAAAAATCAGGTTTTGAATGAAGAATCACATTTCTTGGTAGAATCATGCAGGATTGAAATTTTTGATGGTTTTTTACTCCTCTCAACAGCCCAAACAAGTTTCTAAAAGGATGAGTTTGCAACTACTTTACTTTTGGAGAAAATTCAAAACATTCATTATTCAATAGGGCCCAAAATATCAAAAACCAGCGGTTTGAATGAACACACATTTCTTGGTAGAATCGTGCAGGACTGAAATTTTTGATGTTTTTCTACTCCTCTCATGAGCCCAAACAAGTCTCTAAAAGGATGAGTTTGCAACTACTTTACTTTTGGAGAAAATTCAAAACATTCATTATTCAATAGAGCCCAATAGCAAAAACCAGCGTTTTGAATGAAGAATCACATTTCTTGGTAGAATCATGCAGGATTGAAATTTTTGATGGTTTTTTACTCCACTCAACAGCCCAAACAAGTTTCTAAAAGGATGAGTTTGCAACTACTTTACTTTTGGAGAAAATTCAAAACATTCATTATTCAATAGGGCCCAAACTATCAAAAACCAGCGGTTTCAATGAACACACATTTCTTGGTAGAATCATGCAGGACTGAAATTTTTGATGTTTTTCTACTCCTCTCATGAGCCCAAACAAGTCTCTAAAAGCATGAGTTTGCAACTACTTTACTTTTGGAGAAAATTCAAAACATTCATTATTCAATAGAGCCCAATAGCAAAAATCAGGTTTTGAATGAAGAATCACATTTCTTGGTAGAATCATGCAGGATTGAAATTTTTGATGGTTTTTTACTCCTCTCAACAGCCCAAACAAGTTTATAAAAGGATGAGTTTGTAACTACTTTACTTTTGGAGAAAATTCAAAACATTCATTATTCAATAGGGCCCAAACTATCAAAAACCAGCGGTTTCAATGAACACATATTTCTTGGTAGAATCATTCAGGACTGAAATTTTTGATGTTTTTCTACTCCTCTCATGAGCCCAAACAAGTCTCTAAAAGCATGAGTTTGCAACTACTTTACTTTTGGAGAAAATTCAAAACATTCATTATTCAATAGAGCCCAATAGCAAAAATCAGGTTTTGAATGAAGAATCACATTTCTTGGTAAAATCATGCAGGATTGAAATTTTTGATGGTTTTATACTCCTCTCAACAGCCCAAACAAGTTTCTAAAAGGATGAGTTTGCAACTACTTTACTTTTGGAGAAAATTCAAAACATTCATTATTCAATAAGGCCCAAACTATCAAAAACCAGCGGTTTCAATGAACACACATTTCTTGGTAGAATCATGCAGGACTGAAATTTTTGATGTTTTTCTACTCCTCTCATGAGCCCAAACAAGTCTCTAAAAGCATGAGTTTGCAACTACTTTACTTTTGGAGAAAATTCAAAACATTCATTACTCAAAAGAGCCCAATAGCAAAAACCAGCGTTTTGAATGAAGAATCACATTTCTTGGTAGAATCATGCAGGATTGAAATTTTTGATGGTTTTTTACTCCTCTCAACAGCCCAAACAAGTTTCTAAAAGGATGAGTTTGCAACTACTTTACTTTTGGAGAAAATTCAAAACATTCATTATTCAATAGGGCCCAAACTATCAAAAACCAGCGGTTTCAATGAACACACATTTCTTGGTAGAATCATGCAGGACTGAAATTTTTGATGTTTTTCTACTCCTCTCATGAGCCCAAACAAGTCTCTAAAAGCATGAGTTTGCAACTACTTTACTTTTGGAGAAAATTCAAAACATTCATTATTCAATAGAGCCCAATAGCAAAAATCAGGTTTTGAATGAAGAATCACATTTCTTGGTAAAATCATGCAGGATTGAAATTTTTGATGGTTTTTTACTCCTCTCAACAGCCCAAACAAGTTTCTAAAAGGATGAGTTTGCAACTACTTTACTTTTGGAGAAAATTCAAAACATTCATTATTCAATAGGGCCCAAACTATCAAAAACCAGCGGTTTCAATGAACACACATTTTTTAGTAGAATCATGCAGGACTGAAATTTTTGATGTTTTTCTACTCCTCTCATGAGCCCAAACAAGTCTCTAAAAGCATGAGTTTGCAACTACTTTACTTTTGGAGAAAATTCAAAACATTCATTATTCAATAGAGCCCAATAGCAAAAATCAGGTTTTGAATGAAGAATCACATTTCTTGGTAGAATCATGCAGGATTGAAATTTTTGATGGTTTTTTACTCCTCTCAACAGCCCAAACAAGTTTCTAAAAGCATGAGTTTGCAACTACTTTACTTTTGGAGAAAATTCAAAACATTCATTATTCAATAGAGCCCAATAGCAAAAATCAGGTTTTGAATGAAGAATCACATTTCTTGGTAAAATCATGCAGGATTGAAATTTTTGATGGTTTTTTACTCCTCTCAACAGCCCAAACAAGTTTCTAAAAGGATGAGTTTGCAACTACTTTACTTTTGGAGAAAATTCAAAACATTCATTATTCAATAGGGCCCAAACTATCAAAAACCAGCGGTTTCAATGAACACACATTTCTTGGTAGAATCATGCAGGACTGAAATTTTTGATGTTTTTCTACTCCTCTCATGAGCCCAAACAAGTCTCTAAAAGCATGAGTTTGCAACTACTTTACTTTTGGAGAAAATTCAAAACATTCAACTATTCAATAGAGCCCAATAGCAAAAATCAGGTTTTGAATGAAGAATCACATTTCTTGGTAAAATCATGCAGGATTGAAATTTTTGATGGTTTTTTACTCCTCTCAACAGCCCAAACAAGTTTCTAAAAGGATGAGTTTGCAACTACTTTACTTTTGGAGAAAATTCAAAACATTCATTATTCAATAGGGCCCAAACTATCAAAAACGAGCGGTTTGAATGAACACACATTTCTTGGTAGAATCATGCAGGACTGAAATTTTTGATGTTTTTCTACTCCTCTCATGAGCCCAAACAAGTCTCTAAAAGCATGAGTTTGCAACTACTTTACTTTTGGAGAAAATTCAAAACATTCATTACTCAAAAGAGCCCAATAGCAAAAACCAGCGTTTTGAATGAAGAATCACATTTCTTGGTAGAATCATGCAGGATTGAAATTTTTGATGGTTTTTTACTCCTCTCAACAGCCCAAACAAGTTTCTAAAAGGATGAGTTTGCAACTACTTTACTTTTGGAGAAAATTCAAAACATTCATTATTCAATAGGGCCCAAACTATCAAAAACCAGCGGTTTCAATGAACACACATTTCTTGGTAGAATCATGCAGGACTGAAATTTTTGATGTTTTTCTACTCCTCTCATGAGCCCAAACAAGTCTCTAAAAGCATGAGTTTGCAACTACTTTACTTTTGGAGAAAATTCAAAACATTCACTATTCAATAGAGCCCAATAGCAAAAATCAGGTTTTGAATGAAGAATCACATTTCTTGGTAAAATCATGCAGGATTGAAATTTTTGATGGTTTTTTACTCCTCTCCACAGCCCAAACAAGTTTCTAAAAGGATGAGTTTGCAACTACTTTACTTTTGGAGAAAATTCAAAACATTAATTATTCAATAGGGCCCAAACTATCAAAAACCAGCGGTTTGAATGAACACACATTTCTTGGTAGAATCATGCAGGACTGAAATTTTTGATGTTTTTCTACTCCTCTCATGAGCCCAAACAAGTCTCTAAAAGCATGAGTTTGCAACTACTTTACTCTTGGAGAAAATTCAAAACATTCATTACTCAAAAGAGCCCAATAGCAAAAACCAGCGTTTTGAATGAAGAATCACATTTCTTGGTAGAATCATGCAGGATTGAAATTTTTGATGGTTTTTTACTCCTCTCAACAGCCCAAACAAGTTTCTAAAAGGATGAGTTTGCAACTACTTTACTTTTGGAGAAAATTCAAAACATTCATTATTCAATAGGGCCCAAACTATCAAAAACCAGCGGTTTCAATGAACACACATTTTTTAGTAGAATCATGCAGGACTGAAATTTTTGATGTTTTTCTACTCCTCTCATGAGCCCAAACAAGTCTCTAAAAGCATGAGTTTGCAACTACTTTACTTTTGGAGAAAATTCAAAACATTCATTATTCAATAGAGCCCAATAGCAAAAATCAGGTTTTGAATGAAGAATCACATTTCTTGGTAGAATCATGCAGGATTGAAATTTTTGATGGTTTTTTACTCCTCTCAACAGCCCAAACAAGTTTCTAAAAGCATGAGTTTGCAACTACTTTACTTTTGGAGAAAATTCAAAACATTCATTATACAATAGAGCCCAATAGCAAAAATCAGGTTTTGAATGAAGAATCACATTTCTTGGTAAAATCATGCAGGATTGAAATTTTTGATGGTTTTTTACTCCTCTCAACAGCCCAAACAAGTTTCTAAAAGGATGAGTTTGCAACTACTTTACTTTTGGAGAAAATTCAAAACATTCATTATTCAATAGGGCCCAAACTATCAATAACCAGCGGTTTCAATGAACACACATTTCTTGGTAGAATCATGCAGGACTGAAATTTTTGATGTTTTTCTACTCCTCTCATGAGCCCAAACAAGTCTCTAAAAGCATGAGTTTGCAACTACTTTACTTTTGGAGAAAATTCAAAACATTCAACTATTCAATAGAGCCCAATAGCAAAAATCAGGTTTTGAATGAAGAATCACATTTCTTGGTAAAATCATGCAGGATTGAAATTTTTGATGGTTTTTTACTCCTCTCAACAGCCCAAACAAGTTTCTAAAAGGATGAGTTTGCAACTACTTTACTTTTGGAGAAAATTCAAAACATTCATTATTCAATAGGGCCCAAACTATCAAAAACGAGCGGTTTGAATGAACACACATTTCTTGGTAGAATCATGCAGGACTGAAATTTTTGATGTTTTTCTACTCCTCTCATGAGCCCAAACAAGTCTCTAAAAGCATGAGTTTGCAACTACTTTACTTTTGGAGAAAATTCAAAACATTCATTACTCAAAAGAGCCCAATAGCAAAAACCAGCGTTTTGAATGAAGAATCACATTTCTTGGTAGAATCATGCAGGATTGAAATTTTTGATGGTTTTTTACTCCTCTCAACAGCCCAAACAAGTTTCTAAAAGGATGAGTTTGCAACTACTTTACTTTTGGAGAAAATTCAAAACATTCATTATTCAATAGGGCCCAAACTATCAAAAACCAGCGGTTTCAATGAACACACATTTCTTGGTAGAATCATGCAGGACTGAAATTTTTGATGTTTTTCTACTCCTCTCATGAGCCCAAACAAGTCTCTAAAAGCATGAGTTTGCAACTACTTTACTTTTGGAGAAAATTCAAAACATTCATTATTCAATAGAGCCCAATAGCAAAAATCAGGTTTTGAATGAAGAATCACATTTCTTGGTAGAATCATGCAGGATTGAAATTTTTGATGGTTTTTTTACTCCTCTCAACAGCCCAAACAAGTTTCTAAAAGGATGAGTTTGCAACTACTTTACTTTTGGAGAAAATTCAAAACATTCATTATTCAATAGGGCCCAAACTATCAAAAACCAGCGGTTTCAATGAACACACATTTCTTGGTAGAATCATGCAGGACTGAAATTTTTGATGTTTTTCTACTCCTCTCATGAGCCCAAACAAGTCTCTAAAAGCATGAGTTTGCAACTACTTTACTTTTGGAGAAAATTCAAAACATTCATTATTCAATAGAGCCCAATAGCAAAAATCAGGTTTTGAATGAAGAATCACATTTCTTGGTAGAATCATGCAGGATTGAAATTTTTGATGGTTTTTTACTCCTCTCAACAGCCCAAACAAGTTTCTAAAAGGATGAGTTTGCAACTACTTTACTTTTGGAGAAAATTCAAAACATTCATTATTCAATAGGGCCCAAACTATCAAAAACCAGCGGTTTCAATGAACACACATTTCTTGGTAGAATCATGCAGGACTGAAATTTTTGATGTTTTTCTACTCCTCTCATGAGCCCAAACAAGTCTCTAAAAGCATGAGTTTGCAACTACTTTACTTTTGGAGAAAATTCAAAACATTCATTATTCAATAGGGCCCAAACTATCAAAAACCAGCGGTTTCAATGAACACACATTTTTTAGTAGAATCATGCAGGACTGAAATTTTTGATGTTTTTCTACTCCTCTCATGAGCCCAAACAAGTCTCTAAAAGCATGAGTTTGCAACTACTTTACTTTTGGAGAAAATTCAAAACATTCATTATTCAATAGAGCCCAATAGCAAAAATCAGGTTTTGAATGAAGAATCACATTTCTTGGTAGAATCATGCAGGATTGAAATTTTTGATGGTTTTTTACTCCTCTCAACAGCCCAAACAAGTTTCTAAAAGCATGAGTTTGCAACTACTTTACTTTTGGAGAAAATTCAAAACATTCATTATTCAATAGAGCCCAATAGCAAAAATCAGGTTTTGAATGAAGAATCACATTTCTTGGTAAAATCATGCAGGATTGAAATTTTTGATGGTTTTTTACTCCTCTCAACAGCCCAAACAAGTTTCTAAAAGGATGAGTTTGCAACTACTTTACTTTTGGAGAAAATTCAAAACATTCATTATTCAATAGGGCCCAAACTATCAAAAACCAGCGGTTTCAATGAACACACATTTCTTGGTAGAATCATGCAGGACTGAAATTTTTGATGTTTTTCTACTCCTCTCATGAGCCCAAACAAGTCTCTAAAAGCATGAGTTTGCAACTACTTTACTTTTGGAGAAAATTCAAAACATTCAACTATTCAATAGAGCCCAATAGCAAAAATCAGGTTTTGAATGAAGAATCACATTTCTTGGTAAAATCATGCAGGATTGAAATTTTTGATGGTTTTTTACTCCTCTCAACAGCCCAAACAAGTTTCTAAAAGGATGAGTTTGCAACTACTTTACTTTTGGAGAAAATTCAAAACATTCATTATTCAATAGGGCCCAAACTATCAAAAACGAGCGGTTTGAATGAACACACATTTCTTGGTAGAATCATGCAGGACTGAAATTTTTGATGTTTTTCTACTCCTCTCATGAGCCCAAACAAGTCTCTAAAAGCATGAGTTTGCAACTACTTTACTTTTGGAGAAAATTCAAAACATTCATTACTCAAAAGAGCCCAATAGCAAAAACCAGCGTTTTGAATGAAGAATCACATTTCTTGGTAGAATCATGCAGGATTGAAATTTTTGATGGTTTTTTACTCCTCTCAACAGCCCAAACAAGTTTCTAAAAGGATGAGTTTGCAACTACTTTACTTTTGGAGAAAATTCAAAACATTCATTATTCAATAGGGCCCAAACTATCAAAAACCAGCGGTTTCAATGAACACACATTTCTTGGTAGAATCATGCAGGACTGAAATTTTTGATGTTTTTCTACTCCTCTCATGAGCCCAAACAAGTCTCTAAAAGCATGAGTTTGCAACTACTTTACTTTTGGAGAAAATTCAAAACATTCACTATTCAATAGAGCCCAATAGCAAAAATCAGGTTTTGAATGAAGAATCACATTTCTTGGTAAAATCATGCAGGATTGAAATTTTTGATGGTTTTTTACTCCTCTCAACAGCCCAAACAAGTTTCTAAAAGGATGAGTTTGCAACTACTTTACTTTTGGAGAAAATTCAAAACATTAATTATTCAATAGGGCCCAAACTATCAAAAACCAGCGGTTTGAATGAACACACATTTCTTGGTAGAATCATGCAGGACTGAAATTTTTGATGTTTTTCTACTCCTCTCATGAGCCCAAACAAGTCTCTAAAAGCATGAGTTTGCAACTACTTTACTCTTGGAGAAAATTCAAAACATTCATTACTCAAAAGAGCCCAATAGCAAAAACCAGCGTTTTGAATGAAGAATCACATTTCTTGGTAGAATCATGCAGGATTGAAATTTTTGATGGTTTTTTACTCCTCTCAACAGCCCAAACAAGTTTCTAAAAGGATGAGTTTGCAACTACTTTACTTTTGGAGAAAATTCAAAACATTCATTATTCAATAGGGCCCAAACTATCAAAAACCAGCGGTTTCAATGAACACACATTTTTTAGTAGAATCATGCAGGACTGAAATTTTTGATGTTTTTCTACTCCTCTCATGAGCCCAAACAAGTCTCTAAAAGCATGAGTTTGCAACTACTTTACTTTTGGAGAAAATTCAAAACATTCATTATTCAATAGAGCCCAATAGCAAAAATCAGGTTTTGAATGAAGAATCACATTTCTTGGTAGAATCATGCAGGATTGAAATTTTTGATGGTTTTTTACTCCTCTCAACAGCCCAAACAAGTTTCTAAAAGCATGAGTTTGCAACTACTTTACTTTTGGAGAAAATTCAAAACATTCATTATTCAATAGAGCCCAATAGCAAAAATCAGGTTTTGAATGAAGAATCACATTTCTTGGTAAAATCATGCAGGATTGAAATTTTTGATGGTTTTTTACTCCTCTCAACAGCCCAAACAAGTTTCTAAAAGGATGAGTTTGCAACTACTTTACTTTTGGAGAAAATTCAAAACATTCATTATTCAATAGGGCCCAAACTATCAATAACCAGCGGTTTCAATGAACACACATTTCTTGGTAGAATCATGCAGGACTGAAATTTTTGATGTTTTTCTACTCCTCTCATGAGCCCAAACAAGTCTCTAAAAGCATGAGTTTGCAACTACTTTACTTTTGGAGAAAATTCAAAACATTCAACTATTCAATAGAGCCCAATAGCAAAAATCAGGTTTTGAATGAAGAATCACATTTCTTGGTAAAATCATGCAGGATTGAAATTTTTGATGGTTTTTTACTCCTCTCAACAGCCCAAACAAGTTTCTAAAAGGATGAGTTTGCAACTACTTTACTTTTGGAGAAAATTCAAAACATTCATTATTCAATAGGGCCCAAACTATCAAAAACGAGCGGTTTGAATGAACACACATTTCTTGGTAGAATCATGCAGGACTGAAATTTTTGATGTTTTTCTACTCCTCTCATGAGCCCAAACAAGTCTCTAAAAGCATGAGTTTGCAACTACTTTACTTTTGGAGAAAATTCAAAACATTCATTACTCAAAAGAGCCCAATAGCAAAAACCAGCGTTTTGAATGAAGAATCACATTTCTTGGTAGAATCATGCAGGATTGAAATTTTTGATGGTTTTTTACTCCTCTCAACAGCCCAAACAAGTTTCTAAAAGGATGAGTTTGCAACTACTTTACTTTTGGAGAAAATTCAAAACATTCATTATTCAATAGGGCCCAAACTATCAAAAACCAGCGGTTTCAATGAACACACATTTCTTGGTAGAATCATGCAGGACTGAAATTTTTGATGTTTTTCTACTCCTCTCATGAGCCCAAACAAGTCTCTAAAAGAATGAGTTTGCAACTACTTTACTTTTGGAGAAAATTCAAAACATTCATTATTCAATAGAGCCCAATAGCAAAAATCAGGTTTTGAATGAAGAATCACATTTCTTGGTAGAATCATGCAGGATTGAAATTTTTGATGGTTTTTTTACTCCTCTCAACAGCCCAAACAAGTTTCTAAAAGGATGAGTTTGCAACTACTTTACTTTTGGAGAAAATTCAAAACATTCATTATTCAATAGGGCCCAAACTATCAAAAACCAGCGGTTTCAATGAACACACATTTCTTGGTAGAATCATGCAGGACTGAAATTTTTGATGTTTTTCTACTCCTCTCATGAGCCCAAACAAGTCTCTAAAAGCATGAGTTTGCAACTACTTTACTTTTGGAGAAAATTCAAAACATTCATTATTCAATAGAGCCCAATAGCAAAAATCAGGTTTTGAATGAAGAATCACATTTCTTGGTAGAATCATGCAGGATTGAAATTTTTGATGGTTTTTTACTCCTCTCAACAGCCCAAACAAGTTTCTAAAAGGATGAGTTTGCAACTACTTTACTTTTGGAGAAAATTCAAAACATTCATTATTCAATAGGGCCCAAACTATCAAAAACCAGCGGTTTCAAAGAACACACATTTCTTGGTAGAATCATGCAGGACTGAAATTTTTGATGTTTTTCTACTCCTCTCATGAGCCCAAACAAGTCTCTAAAAGCATGAGTTTGCAACTACTTTACTTTTGGAGAAAATTCAAAACATTCACTATTCAATAGAGCCCAATAGCAAAAATCAGGTTTTGAATGAAGAATCACATTTCTTGGTAAAATCATGCAGGATTGAAATTTTTGATGGTTTTTTACTCCTCTCAACAGCCCAAACAAGTTTCTAAAAGGATGAGTTTGCAACTACTTTACTTTTGGAGAAAATTCAAAACATGCATTATTCAATAGGGCCCAAACTATCAAAAACCAGCGGTTTCAATGAACACACATTTCTTGGTAGAATCATGCAGGACTGAAATTTTTGATGTTTTTCTACTCCTCTCATGAGCCCAAACAAGTCTCTAAAAGCATGAGTTTGCAACTACTTTACTTTTGGAGAAAATTCAAAACATTCATTATTCAATAGAGCCCAATAGCAAAAATCAGGTTTTGAATGAAGAATCACATTTCTTGGTAGAATCATGCAGGATTGAAATTTTTGATGGTTTTTTACTCCTCTCAACAGCCCAAACAAGTTTCTAAAAGGATGACTTTGCAACTACTTTACTTTTGGAGAAAATTCAAAACATTAATTATTCAATAGGGCCCAAACTATCAAAAACCAGCGGTTTGAATGAACACACATTTCTTGGTAGAATCATGCAGGACTGAAATTTTTGATGTTTTTCTACTCCTCTCATGAGCCCAAACAAGTCTCTAAAAGCATGAGTTTGCAACTACTTTACTCTTGGAGAAAATTCAAAACATTCATTACTCAAAAGAGCCCAATAGCAAAAACCAGCGTTTTGAATGAAGAATCACATTTCTTGGTAGAATCATGCAGGATTGAAATTTTTGATGGTTTTTTACTCCTCTCAACAGCCCAAACAAGTTTCTAAAAGGATGAGTTTGCAACTACTTTACTTTTGGAGAAAATTCAAAACATTCATTATTCAATAGGGCCCAAACTATCAAAAACCAGCGGTTTCAATGAACACACATTTTTTAGTAGAATCATGCAGGACTGAAATTTTTGATGTTTTTCTACTCCTCTCATGAGCCCAAACAAGTCTCTAAAAGCATGAGTTTGCAACTACTTTACTTTTGGAGAAAATTCAAAACATTCATTATTCAATAGAGCCCAATAGCAAAAATCAGGTTTTGAATGAAGAATCACATTTCTTGGTAGAATCATGCAGGATTGAAATTTTTGATGGTTTTTTACTCCTCTCAACAGCCCAAACAAGTTTCTAAAAGCATGAGTTTGCAACTACTTTACTTTTGGAGAAAATTCAAAACATTCATTATTCAATAGAGCCCAATAGCAAAAATCAGGTTTTGAATGAAGAATCACATTTCTTGGTAAAATCATGCAGGATTGAAATTTTTGATGGTTTTTTACTCCTCTCAACAGCCCAAACAAGTTTCTAAAAGGATGAGTTTGCAACTACTTTACTTTTGGAGAAAATTCAAAACATTCATTATTCAATAGGGCCCAAACTATCAATAACCAGCGGTTTCAATGAACACACATTTCTTGGTAGAATCATGCAGGACTGAAATTTTTGATGTTTTTCTACTCCTCTCATGAGCCCAAACAAGTCTCTAAAAGCATGAGTTTGCAACTACTTTACTTTTGGAGAAAATTCAAAACATTCAACTATTCAATAGAGCCCAATAGCAAAAATCAGGTTTTGAATGAAGAATCACATTTCTTGGTAAAATCATGCAGGATTGAAATTTTTGATGGTTTTTTACTCCTCTCAACAGCCCAAACAAGTTTCTAAAAGGATGAGTTTGCAACTACTTTACTTTTGGAGAAAATTCAAAACATTCATTATTCAATAGGGCCCAAACTATCAAAAACGAGCGGTTTGAATGAACACACATTTCTTGGTAGAATCATGCAGGACTGAAATTTTTGATGTTTTTCTACTCCTCTCATGAGCCCAAACAAGTCTCTAAAAGCATGAGTTTGCAACTACTTTACTTTTGGAGAAAATTCAAAACATTCATTACTCAAAAGAGCCCAATAGCAAAAACCAGCGTTTTGAATGAAGAATCACATTTCTTGGTAGAATCATGCAGGATTGAAATTTTTGATGGTTTTTTACTCCTCTCAACAGCCCAAACAAGTTTCTAAAAGGATGAGTTTGCAACTACTTTACTTTTGGAGAAAATTCAAAACATTCATTATTCAATAGGGCCCAAACTATCAAAAACCAGCGGTTTCAATGAACACACATTTCTTGGTAGAATCATGCAGGACTGAAATTTTTGATGTTTTTCTACTCCTCTCATGAGCCCAAACAAGTCTCTAAAAGAATGAGTTTGCAACTACTTTACTTTTGGAGAAAATTCAAAACATTCATTATTCAATAGAGCCCAATAGCAAAAATCA
The DNA here is from genome assembly GCF_039654945.1 of Dendrobates tinctorius. Lineage (NCBI taxonomy): Eukaryota > Metazoa > Chordata > Amphibia > Anura > Dendrobatidae > Dendrobates > Dendrobates tinctorius. The sequence continues at coordinate 207,006 of NW_027361966.1, forward strand.
GGTTTTGAATGAAGAATCACATTTCTTGGTAGAATCATGCAGGATTGAAATTTTTGATGGTTTTTTTACTCCTCTCAACAGCCCAAACAAGTTTCTAAAAGGATGAGTTTGCAACTACTTTACTTTTGGAGAAAATTCAAAACATTCATTATTCAATAGGGCCCAAACTATCAAAAACCAGCGGTTTCAATGAACACACATTTCTTGGTAGAATCATGCAGGACTGAAATTTTTGATGTTTTTCTACTCCTCTCATGAGCCCAAACAAGTCTCTAAAAGCATGAGTTTGCAACTACTTTACTTTTGGAGAAAATTCAAAACATTCATTATTCAATAGAGCCCAATAGCAAAAATCAGGTTTTGAATGAAGAATCACATTTCTTGGTAGAATCATGCAGGATTGAAATTTTTGATGGTTTTTTACTCCTCTCAACAGCCCAAACAAGTTTCTAAAAGGATGAGTTTGCAACTACTTTACTTTTGGAGAAAATTCAAAACATTCATTATTCAATAGGGCCCAAACTATCAAAAACCAGCGGTTTCAAAGAACACACATTTCTTGGTAGAATCATGCAGGACTGAAATTTTTGATGTTTTTCTACTCCTCTCATGAGCCCAAACAAGTCTCTAAAAGCATGAGTTTGCAACTACTTTACTTTTGGAGAAAATTCAAAACATTCACTATTCAATAGAGCCCAATAGCAAAAATCAGGTTTTGAATGAAGAATCACATTTCTTGGTAAAATCATGCAGGATTGAAATTTTTGATGGTTTTTTACTCCTCTCAACAGCCCAAACAAGTTTCTAAAAGGATGAGTTTGCAACTACTTTACTTTTGGAGAAAATTCAAAACATGCATTATTCAATAGGGCCCAAACTATCAAAAACCAGCGGTTTCAATGAACACACATTTCTTGGTAGAATCATGCAGGACTGAAATTTTTGATGTTTTTCTACTCCTCTCATGAGCCCAAACAAGTCTCTAAAAGCATGAGTTTGCAACTACTTTACTTTTGGAGAAAATTCAAAACATTCATTATTCAATAGAGCCCAATAGCAAAAATCAGGTTTTGAATGAAGAATCACATTTCTTGGTAGAATCATGCAGGATTGAAATTTTTGATGGTTTTTTACTCCTCTCAACAGCCCAAACAAGTTTCTAAAAGGATGACTTTGCAACTACTTTACTTTTGGAGAAAATTCAAAATATTCATTATTCAATAGGGCCCAAAATATCAAAAACCAGCGGTTTGAATGAACACACATTTCTTGGTAGAATCGTGCAGGACTGAAATTTTTGATGTTTTTCTACTCCTCTCATGAGCCCAAACAAGTCTCTAAAAGGATGAGTTTGCAACTACTTTACTTTTGGAGAAAATTCAAAACATTCATTATTCAATAGAGCCCAATAGCAAAAACCAGCGTTTTGAATGAAGAATCACATTTCTTGGTAGAATCATGCAGGATTGAAATTTTTGATGTTTTTTTACTCCTCTCAACAGCCCAAACAAGTTTCTAAAAGGATGAGTTTGCAACTACTTTACTTTTGGAGAAAATTCAAAACATTCATTATTCAATAGGGCCCAAACTATCAAAAACCAGCGGTTTGAATGAACACACATTTCTTGGTAGAATCATGCAGGACTGAAATTTTTGATGTTTTTCTACTCCTCTCATGAGCCCAAACAAGTCTCTAAAAGCATGAGTTTGCAACTACTTTACTTTTGGAGAAAATTCAAAACATTCATTACTCAAAAGAGCCCAATAGCAAAAAACAGCGTTTTGAATGAAGAATCACATTTCTTGGTAGAATCATGCAGGATTGAAATTTTTGATGGTTTTTTACTCCTCTCAACAGCCCAAACAAGTTTCTAAAAGGATGAGTTTGCAACTACTTTACTTTTGGAGAAAATTCAAAACATTAATTATTCAATAGGGCCCAAACTATCAAAAACCAGCGGTTTGAATGAACACACATTTCTTGGTAGAATCATGCAGGACTGAAATTTTTGATGTTTTTCTACTCCTCTCATGAGCCCAAACAAGTCTCTAAAAGCATGAGTTTGCAACTACTTTACTTTTGGAGAAAATTCAAAACATTCAACTATTCAATAGAGCCCAATAGCAAAAATCAGGTTTTGAATGAAGAATCACATTTCTTGGTAAAATCATGCAGGATTGAAATTTTTGATGGTTTTTTACTCCTCTCAACAGCCCAAACAAGTTTCTAAAAGGATGAGTTTGCAACTACTTTACTTTTGGAGAAAATTCAAAACATTCATTATTCAATAGGGCCCAAACTATCAAAAACGAGCGGTTTGAATGAACACACATTTCTTGGTAGAATCATGCAGGACTGAAATTTTTGATGTTTTTCTACTCCTCTCATGAGCCCAAACAAGTCTCTAAAAGCATGAGTTTGCAACTACTTTACTTTTGGAGAAAATTCAAAACATTCATTACTCAAAAGAGCCCAATAGCAAAAACCAGCGTTTTGAATGAAGAATCACATTTCTTGGTAGAATCATGCAGGATTGAAATTTTTGATGGTTTTTTACTCCTCTCAACAGCCCAAACAAGTTTCTAAAAGGATGAGTTTGCAACTACTTTACTTTTGGAGAAAATTCAAAACATTCATTATTCAATAGGGCCCAAACTATCAAAAACCAGCGGTTTCAATGAACACACATTTCTTGGTAGAATCATGCAGGACTGAAATTTTTGATGTTTTTCTACTCCTCTCATGAGCCCAAACAAGTCTCTAAAAGCATGAGTTTGCAACTACTTTACTTTTGGAGAAAATTCAAAACATTCACTATTCAATAGAGCCCAATAGCAAAAATCAGGTTTTGAATGAAGAATCACATTTCTTGGTAAAATCATGCAGGATTGAAATTTTTGATGGTTTTTTACTCCTCTCAACAGCCCAAACAAGTTTCTAAAAGGATGAGTTTGCAACTACTTTACTTTTGGAGAAAATTCAAAACATTAATTATTCAATAGGGCCCAAACTATCAAAAACCAGCGGTTTGAATGAACACACATTTCTTGGTAGAATCATGCAGGACTGAAATTTTTGATGTTTTTCTACTCCTCTCATGAGCCCAAACAAGTCTCTAAAAGCATGAGTTTGCAACTACTTTACTCTTGGAGAAAATTCAAAACATTCATTACTCAAAAGAGCCCAATAGCAAAAACCAGCGTTTTGAATGAAGAATCACATTTCTTGGTAGAATCATGCAGGATTGAAATTTTTGATGGTTTTTTACTCCTCTCAACAGCCCAAACAAGTTTCTAAAAGGATGAGTTTGCAACTACTTTACTTTTGGAGAAAATTCAAAACATTCATTATTCAATAGGGCCCAAACTATCAAAAACCAGCGGTTTCAATGAACACACATTTTTTAGTAGAATCATGCAGGACTGAAATTTTTGATGTTTTTCTACTCCTCTCATGAGCCCAAACAAGTCTCTAAAAGCATGAGTTTGCAACTACTTTACTTTTGGAGAAAATTCAAAACATTCATTATTCAATAGAGCCCAATAGCAAAAATCAGGTTTTGAATGAAGAATCACATTTCTTGGTAGAATCATGCAGGATTGAAATTTTTGATGGTTTTTTACTCCTCTCAACAGCCCAAACAAGTTTCTAAAAGCATGAGTTTGCAACTACTTTACTTTTGGAGAAAATTCAAAACATTCATTATTCAATAGAGCCCAATAGCAAAAATCAGGTTTTGAATGAAGAATCACATTTCTTGGTAAAATCATGCAGGATTGAAATTTTTGATGGTTTTTTACTCCTCTCAACAGCCCAAACAAGTTTCTAAAAGGATGAGTTTGCAACTACTTTACTTTTGGAGAAAATTCAAAACATTCATTATTCAATAGGGCCCAAACTATCAATAACCAGCGGTTTCAATGAACACACATTTCTTGGTAGAATCATGCAGGACTGAAATTTTTGATGTTTTTCTACTCCTCTCATGAGCCCAAACAAGTCTCTAAAAGCATGAGTTTGCAACTACTTTACTTTTGGAGAAAATTCAAAACATTCAACTATTCAATAGAGCCCAATAGCAAAAATCAGGTTTTGAATGAAGAATCACATTTCTTGGTAAAATCATGCAGGATTGAAATTTTTGATGGTTTTTTACTCCTCTCAACAGCCCAAACAAGTTTCTAAAAGGATGAGTTTGCAACTACTTTACTTTTGGAGAAAATTCAAAACATTCATTATTCAATAGGGCCCAAACTATCAAAAACGAGCGGTTTGAATGAACACACATTTCTTGGTAGAATCATGCAGGACTGAAATTTTTGATGTTTTTCTACTCCTCTCATGAGCCCAAACAAGTCTCTAAAAGCATGAGTTTGCAACTACTTTACTTTTGGAGAAAATTCAAAACATTCATTACTCAAAAGAGCCCAATAGCAAAAACCAGCGTTTTGAATGAAGAATCACATTTCTTGGTAGAATCATGCAGGATTGAAATTTTTGATGGTTTTTTACTCCTCTCAACAGCCCAAACAAGTTTCTAAAAGGATGAGTTTGCAACTACTTTACTTTTGGAGAAAATTCAAAACATTCATTATTCAATAGGGCCCAAACTATCAAAAACCAGCGGTTTCAATGAACACACATTTCTTGGTAGAATCATGCAGGACTGAAATTTTTGATGTTTTTCTACTCCTCTCATGAGCCCAAACAAGTCTCTAAAAGCATGAGTTTGCAACTACTTTACTTTTGGAGAAAATTCAAAACATTCATTATTCAATAGAGCCCAATAGCAAAAATCAGGTTTTGAATGAAGAATCACATTTCTTGGTAGAATCATGCAGGATTGAAATTTTTGATGGTTTTTTACTCCTCTCAACAGCCCAAACAAGTTTCTAAAAGGATGAGTTTGCAACTACTTTACTTTTGGAGAAAATTCAAAACATTCATTATTCAATAGGGCCCAAACTATCAAAAACCAGCGGTTTCAATGAACACACATTTCTTGGTAGAATCATGCAGGACTGAAATTTTTGATGTTTTTCTACTCCTCTCATGAGCCCAAACAAGTCTCTAAAAGCATGAGTTTGCAACTACTTTACTTTTGGAGAAAATTCAAAACATTCATTATTCAATAGGGCCCAAACTATCAAAAACCAGCGGTTTCAATGAACACACATTTTTTAGTAGAATCATGCAGGACTGAAATTTTTGATGTTTTTCTACTCCTCTCATGAGCCCAAACAAGTCTCTAAAAGCATGAGTTTGCAACTACTTTACTTTTGGAGAAAATTCAAAACATTCATTATTCAATAGAGCCCAATAGCAAAAATCAGGTTTTGAATGAAGAATCACATTTCTTGGTAGAATCATGCAGGATTGAAATTTTTGATGGTTTTTTACTCCTCTCAACAGCCCAAACAAGTTTCTAAAAGCATGAGTTTGCAACTACTTTACTTTTGGAGAAAATTCAAAACATTCATTATTCAATAGAGCCCAATAGCAAAAATCAGGTTTTGAATGAAGAATCACATTTCTTGGTAAAATCATGCAGGATTGAAATTTTTGATGGTTTTTTACTCCTCTCAACAGCCCAAACAAGTTTCTAAAAGGATGAGTTTGCAACTACTTTACTTTTGGAGAAAATTCAAAACATTCATTATTCAATAGGGCCCAAACTATCAAAAACCAGCGGTTTCAATGAACACACATTTCTTGGTAGAATCATGCAGGACTGAAATTTTTGATGTTTTTCTACTCCTCTCATGAGCCCAAACAAGTCTCTAAAAGCATGAGTTTGCAACTACTTTACTTTTGGAGAAAATTCAAAACATTCAACTATTCAATAGAGCCCAATAGCAAAAATCAGGTTTTGAATGAAGAATCACATTTCTTGGTAAAATCATGCAGGATTGAAATTTTTGATGGTTTTTTACTCCTCTCAACAGCCCAAACAAGTTTCTAAAAGGATGAGTTTGCAACTACTTTACTTTTGGAGAAAATTCAAAACATTCATTATTCAATAGGGCCCAAACTATCAAAAACGAGCGGTTTGAATGAACACACATTTCTTGGTAGAATCATGCAGGACTGAAATTTTTGATGTTTTTCTACTCCTCTCATGAGCCCAAACAAGTCTCTAAAAGCATGAGTTTGCAACTACTTTACTTTTGGAGAAAATTCAAAACATTCATTACTCAAAAGAGCCCAATAGCAAAAACCAGCGTTTTGAATGAAGAATCACATTTCTTGGTAGAATCATGCAGGATTGAAATTTTTGATGGTTTTTTACTCCTCTCAACAGCCCAAACAAGTTTCTAAAAGGATGAGTTTGCAACTACTTTACTTTTGGAGAAAATTCAAAACATTCATTATTCAATAGGGCCCAAACTATCAAAAACCAGCGGTTTCAATGAACACACATTTCTTGGTAGAATCATGCAGGACTGAAATTTTTGATGTTTTTCTACTCCTCTCATGAGCCCAAACAAGTCTCTAAAAGCATGAGTTTGCAACTACTTTACTTTTGGAGAAAATTCAAAACATTCACTATTCAATAGAGCCCAATAGCAAAAATCAGGTTTTGAATGAAGAATCACATTTCTTGGTAAAATCATGCAGGATTGAAATTTTTGATGGTTTTTTACTCCTCTCAACAGCCCAAACAAGTTTCTAAAAGGATGAGTTTGCAACTACTTTACTTTTGGAGAAAATTCAAAACATTAATTATTCAATAGGGCCCAAACTATCAAAAACCAGCGGTTTGAATGAACACACATTTCTTGGTAGAATCATGCAGGACTGAAATTTTTGATGTTTTTCTACTCCTCTCATGAGCCCAAACAAGTCTCTAAAAGCATGAGTTTGCAACTACTTTACTCTTGGAGAAAATTCAAAACATTCATTACTCAAAAGAGCCCAATAGCAAAAACCAGCGTTTTGAATGAAGAATCACATTTCTTGGTAGAATCATGCAGGATTGAAATTTTTGATGGTTTTTTACTCCTCTCAACAGCCCAAACAAGTTTCTAAAAGGATGAGTTTGCAACTACTTTACTTTTGGAGAAAATTCAAAACATTCATTATTCAATAGGGCCCAAACTATCAAAAACCAGCGGTTTCAATGAACACACATTTTTTAGTAGAATCATGCAGGACTGAAATTTTTGATGTTTTTCTACTCCTCTCATGAGCCCAAACAAGTCTCTAAAAGCATGAGTTTGCAACTACTTTACTTTTGGAGAAAATTCAAAACATTCATTATTCAATAGAGCCCAATAGCAAAAATCAGGTTTTGAATGAAGAATCACATTTCTTGGTAGAATCATGCAGGATTGAAATTTTTGATGGTTTTTTACTCCTCTCAACAGCCCAAACAAGTTTCTAAAAGCATGAGTTTGCAACTACTTTACTTTTGGAGAAAATTCAAAACATTCATTATTCAATAGAGCCCAATAGCAAAAATCAGGTTTTGAATGAAGAATCACATTTCTTGGTAAAATCATGCAGGATTGAAATTTTTGATGGTTTTTTACTCCTCTCAACAGCCCAAACAAGTTTCTAAAAGGATGAGTTTGCAACTACTTTACTTTTGGAGAAAATTCAAAACATTCATTATTCAATAGGGCCCAAACTATCAATAACCAGCGGTTTCAATGAACACACATTTCTTGGTAGAATCATGCAGGACTGAAATTTTTGATGTTTTTCTACTCCTCTCATGAGCCCAAACAAGTCTCTAAAAGCATGAGTTTGCAACTACTTTACTTTTGGAGAAAATTCAAAACATTCAACTATTCAATAGAGCCCAATAGCAAAAATCAGGTTTTGAATGAAGAATCACATTTCTTGGTAAAATCATGCAGGATTGAAATTTTTGATGGTTTTTTACTCCTCTCAACAGCCCAAACAAGTTTCTAAAAGGATGAGTTTGCAACTACTTTACTTTTGGAGAAAATTCAAAACATTCATTATTCAATAGGGCCCAAACTATCAAAAACGAGCGGTTTGAATGAACACACATTTCTTGGTAGAATCATGCAGGACTGAAATTTTTGATGTTTTTCTACTCCTCTCATGAGCCCAAACAAGTCTCTAAAAGCATGAGTTTGCAACTACTTTACTTTTGGAGAAAATTCAAAACATTCATTACTCAAAAGAGCCCAATAGCAAAAACCAGCGTTTTGAATGAAGAATCACATTTCTTGGTAGAATCATGCAGGATTGAAATTTTTGATGGTTTTTTACTCCTCTCAACAGCCCAAACAAGTTTCTAAAAGGATGAGTTTGCAACTACTTTACTTTTGGAGAAAATTCAAAACATTCATTATTCAATAGGGCCCAAACTATCAAAAACCAGCGGTTTCAATGAACACACATTTCTTGGTAGAATCATGCAGGACTGAAATTTTTGATGTTTTTCTACTCCTCTCATGAGCCCAAACAAGTCTCTAAAAGAATGAGTTTGCAACTACTTTACTTTTGGAGAAAATTCAAAACATTCATTATTCAATAGAGCCCAATAGCAAAAATCAGGTTTTGAATGAAGAATCACATTTCTTGGTAGAATCATGCAGGATTGAAATTTTTGATGGTTTTTTTACTCCTCTCAACAGCCCAAACAAGTTTCTAAAAGGATGAGTTTGCAACTACTTTACTTTTGGAGAAAATTCAAAACATTCATTATTCAATAGGGCCCAAACTATCAAAAACCAGCGGTTTCAATGAACACACATTTCTTGGTAGAATCATGCAGGACTGAAATTTTTGATGTTTTTCTACTCCTCTCATGAGCCCAAACAAGTCTCTAAAAGCATGAGTTTGCAACTACTTTACTTTTGGAGAAAATTCAAAACATTCATTATTCAATAGAGCCCAATAGCAAAAATCAGGTTTTGAATGAAGAATCACATTTCTTGGTAGAATCATGCAGGATTGAAATTTTTGATGGTTTTTTACTCCTCTCAACAGCCCAAACAAGTTTCTAAAAGGATGAGTTTGCAACTACTTTACTTTTGGAGAAAATTCAAAACATTCATTATTCAATAGGGCCCAAACTATCAAAAACCAGCGGTTTCAAAGAACACACATTTCTTGGTAGAATCATGCAGGACTGAAATTTTTGATGTTTTTCTACTCCTCTCATGAGCCCAAACAAGTCTCTAAAAGCATGAGTTTGCAACTACTTTACTTTTGGAGAAAATTCAAAACATTCACTATTCAATAGAGCCCAATAGCAAAAATCAGGTTTTGAATGAAGAATCACATTTCTTGGTAAAATCATGCAGGATTGAAATTTTTGATGGTTTTTTACTCCTCTCAACAGCCCAAACAAGTTTCTAAAAGGATGAGTTTGCAACTACTTTACTTTTGGAGAAAATTCAAAACATGCATTATTCAATAGGGCCCAAACTATCAAAAACCAGCGGTTTCAATGAACACACATTTCTTGGTAGAATCATGCAGGACTGAAATTTTTGATGTTTTTCTACTCCTCTCATGAGCCCAAACAAGTCTCTAAAAGCATGAGTTTGCAACTACTTTACTTTTGGAGAAAATTCAAAACATTCATTATTCAATAGAGCCCAATAGCAAAAATCAGGTTTTGAATGAAGAATCACATTTCTTGGTAGAATCATGCAGGATTGAAATTTTTGATGGTTTTTTACTCCTCTCAACAGCCCAAACAAGTTTCTAAAAGGATGACTTTGCAACTACTTTACTTTTGGAGAAAATTCAAAATATTCATTATTCAATAGGGCCCAAAATATCAAAAACCAGCGGTTTGAATGAACACACATTTCTTGGTAGAATCGTGCAGGACTGAAATTTTTGATGTTTTTCTACTCCTCTCATGAGCCCAAACAAGTCTCTAAAAGGATGAGTTTGCAACTACTTTACTTTTGGAGAAAATTCAAAACATTCATTATTCAATAGAGCCCAATAGCAAAAACCAGCGTTTTGAATGAAGAATCACATTTCTTGGTAGAATCATGCAGGATTGAAATTTTTGATGTTTTTTTACTCCTCTCAACAGCCCAAACAAGTTTCTAAAAGGATGAGTTTGCAACTACTTTACTTTTGGAGAAAATTCAAAACATTCATTATTCAATAGGGCCCAAACTATCAAAAACCAGCGGTTTGAATGAACACACATTTCTTGGTAGAATCATGCAGGACTGAAATTTTTGATGTTTTTCTACTCCTCTCATGAGCCCAAACAAGTCTCTAAAAGCATGAGTTTGCAACTACTTTACTTTTGGAGAAAATTCAAAACATTCATTACTCAAAAGAGCCCAATAGCAAAAAACAGCGTTTTGAATGAAGAATCACATTTCTTGGTAGAATCATGCAGGATTGAAATTTTTGATGGTTTTTTACTCCTCTCAACAGCCCAAACAAGTTTCTAAAAGGATGAGTTTGCAACTACTTTACTTTTGGAGAAAATTCAAAACATTAATTATTCAATAGGGCCCAAACTATCAAAAACCAGCGGTTTGAATGAACACACATTTCTTGGTAGAATCATGCAGGACTGAAATTTTTGATGTTTTTCTACTCCTCTCATGAGCCCAAACAAGTCTCTAAAAGCATGAGTTTGCAACTACTTTACTTTTGGAGAAAATTCAAAACATTCAACTATTCAATAGAGCCCAATAGCAAAAATCAGGTTTTGAATGAAGAATCACATTTCTTGGTAAAATCATGCAGGATTGAAATTTTTGATGGTTTTTTACTCCTCTCAACAGCCCAAACAAGTTTCTAAAAGGATGAGTTTGCAACTACTTTACTTTTGGAGAAAATTCAAAACATTCATTATTCAATAGGGCCCAAACTATCAAAAACGAGCGGTTTGAATGAACACACATTTCTTGGTAGAATCATGCAGGACTGAAATTTTTGATGTTTTTCTACTCCTCTCATGAGCCCAAACAAGTCTCTAAAAGCATGAGTTTGCAACTACTTTACTTTTGGAGAAAATTCAAAACATTCATTACTCAAAAGAGCCCAATAGCAAAAACCAGCGTTTTGAATGAAGAATCACATTTCTTGGTAGAATCATGCAGGATTGAAATTTTTGATGGTTTTTTACTCCTCTCAACAGCCCAAACAAGTTTCTAAAAGGATGAGTTTGCAACTACTTTACTTTTGGAGAAAATTCAAAACATTCATTATTCAATAGGGCCCAAACTATCAAAAACCAGCGGTTTCAATGAACACACATTTCTTGGTAGAATCATGCAGGACTGAAATTTTTGATGTTTTTCTACTCCTCTCATGAGCCCAAACAAGTCTCTAAAAGCATGAGTTTGCAACTACTTTACTTTTGGAGAAAATTCAAAACATTCACTATTCAATAGAGCCCAATAGCAAAAATCAGGTTTTGAATGAAGAATCACATTTCTTGGTAAAATCATGCAGGATTGAAATTTTTGATGGTTTTTTACTCCTCTCAACAGCCCAAACAAGTTTCTAAAAGGATGAGTTTGCAACTACTTTACTTTTGGAGAAAATTCAAAACATTAATTATTCAATAGGGCCCAAACTATCAAAAACCAGCGGTTTGAATGAACACACATTTCTTGGTAGAATCATGCAGGACTGAAATTTTTGATGTTTTTCTACTCCTCTCATGAGCCCAAACAAGTCTCTAAAAGCATGAGTTTGCAACTACTTTACTCTTGGAGAAAATTCAAAACATTCATTACTCAAAAGAGCCCAATAGCAAAAACCAGCGTTTTGAATGAAGAATCACATTTCTTGGTAGAATCATGCAGGATTGAAATTTTTGATGGTTTTTTACTCCTCTCAACAGCCCAAACAAGTTTCTAAAAGGATGAGTTTGCAACTACTTTACTTTTGGAGAAAATTCAAAACATTCATTATTCAATAGGGCCCAAACTATCAAAAACCAGCGGTTTCAATGAACACACATTTTTTAGTAGAATCATGCAGGACTGAAATTTTTGATGTTTTTCTACTCCTCTCATGAGCCCAAACAAGTCTCTAAAAGCATGAGTTTGCAACTACTTTACTTTTGGAGAAAATTCAAAACATTCATTATTCAATAGAGCCCAATAGCAAAAATCAGGTTTTGAATGAAGAATCACATTTCTTGGTAGAATCATGCAGGATTGAAATTTTTGATGGTTTTTTACTCCTCTCAACAGCCCAAACAAGTTTCTAAAAGCATGAGTTTGCAACTACTTTACTTTTGGAGAAAATTCAAAACATTCATTATTCAATAGAGCCCAATAGCAAAAATCAGGTTTTGAATGAAGAATCACATTTCTTGGTAAAATCATGCAGGATTGAAATTTTTGATGGTTTTTTACTCCTCTCAACAGCCCAAACAAGTTTCTAAAAGGATGAGTTTGCAACTACTTTACTTTTGGAGAAAATTCAAAACATTCATTATTCAATAGGGCCCAAACTATCAATAACCAGCGGTTTCAATGAACACACATTTCTTGGTAGAATCATGCAGGACTGAAATTTTTGATGTTTTTCTACTCCTCTCATGAGCCCAAACAAGTCTCTAAAAGCATGAGTTTGCAACTACTTTACTTTTGGAGAAAATTCAAAACATTCAACTATTCAATAGAGCCCAATAGCAAAAATCAGGTTTTGAATGAAGAATCACATTTCTTGGTAAAATCATGCAGGATTGAAATTTTTGATGGTTTTTTACTCCTCTCAACAGCCCAAACAAGTTTCTAAAAGGATGAGTTTGCAACTACTTTACTTTTGGAGAAAATTCAAAACATTCATTATTCAATAGGGCCCAAACTATCAAAAACGAGCGGTTTGAATGAACACACATTTCTTGGTAGAATCATGCAGGACTGAAATTTTTGATGTTTTTCTACTCCTCTCATGAGCCCAAACAAGTCTCTAAAAGCATGAGTTTGCAACTACTTTACTTTTGGAGAAAATTCAAAACATTCATTACTCAAAAGAGCCCAATAGCAAAAACCAGCGTTTTGAATGAAGAATCACATTTCTTGGTAGAATCATGCAGGATTGAAATTTTTGATGGTTTTTTACTCCTCTCAACAGCCCAAACAAGTTTCTAAAAGGATGAGTTTGCAACTACTTTACTTTTGGAGAAAATTCAAAACATTCATTATTCAATAGGGCCCAAACTATCAAAAACCAGCGGTTTCAATGAACACACATTTCTTGGTAGAATCATGCAGGACTGAAATTTTTGATGTTTTTCTACTCCTCTCATGAGCCCAAACAAGTCTCTAAAAGAATGAGTTTGCAACTACTTTACTTTTGGAGAAAATTCAAAACATTCATTATTCAATAGAGCCCAATAGCAAAAATCAGGTTTTGAATGAAGAATCACATTTCTTGGTAGAATCATGCAGGATTGAAATTTTTGATGGTTTTTTTACTCCTCTCAACAGCCCAAACAAGTTTCTAAAAGGATGAGTTTGCAACTACTTTACTTTTGGAGAAAATTCAAAACATTCATTATTCAATAGGGCCCAAACTATCAAAAACCAGCGGTTTCAATGAACACACATTTCTTGGTAGAATCATGCAGGACTGAAATTTTTGATGTTTTTCTACTCCTCTCATGAGCCCAAACAAGTCTCTAAAAGCATGAGTTTGCAACTACTTTACTTTTGGAGAAAATTCAAAACATTCATTATTCAATAGAGCCCAATAGCAAAAATCAGGTTTTGAATGAAGAATCACATTTCTTGGTAGAATCATGCAGGATTGAAATTTTTGATGGTTTTTTACTCCTCTCAACAGCCCAAACAAGTTTCTAAAAGGATGAGTTTGCAACTACTTTACTTTTGGAGAAAATTCAAAACATTCATTATTCAATAGGGCCCAAACTATCAAAAACCAGCGGTTTCAAAGAACACACATTTCTTGGTAGAATCATGCAGGACTGAAATTTTTGATGTTTTTCTACTCCTCTCATGAGCCCAAACAAGTCTCTAAAAGCATGAGTTTGCAACTACTTTACTTTTGGAGAAAATTCAAAACATTCACTATTCAATAGAGCCCAATAGCAAAAATCAGGTTTTGAATGAAGAATCACATTTCTTGGTAAAATCATGCAGGATTGAAATTTTTGATGGTTTTTTACTCCTCTCAACAGCCCAAACAAGTTTCTAAAAGGATGAGTTTGCAACTACTTTACTTTTGGAGAAAATTCAAAACATGCATTATTCAATAGGGCCCAAACTATCAAAAACCAGCGGTTTCAATGAACACACATTTCTTGGTAGAATCATGCAGGACTGAAATTTTTGATGTTTTTCTACTCCTCTCATGAGCCCAAACAAGTCTCTAAAAGCATGAGTTTGCAACTACTTTACTTTTGGAGAAAATTCAAAACATTCATTATTCAATAGAGCCCAATAGCAAAAATCAGGTTTTGAATGAAGAATCACATTTCTTGGTAGAATCATGCAGGATTGAAATTTTTGATGGTTTTTTACTCCTCTCAACAGCCCAAACAAGTTTCTAAAAGGATGACTTTGCAACTACTTTACTTTTGGAGAAAATTCAAAATATTCATTATTCAATAGGGCCCAAAATATCAAAAACCAGCGGTTTGAATGAACACACATTTCTTGGTAGAATCGTGCAGGACTGAAATTTTTGATGTTTTTCTACTCCTCTCATGAGCCCAAACAAGTCTCTAAAAGGATGAGTTTGCAACTACTTTACTTTTGGAGAAAATTCAAAACATTCATTATTCAATAGAGCCCAATAGCAAAAACCAGCGTTTTGAATGAAGAATCACATTTCTTGGTAGAATCATGCAGGATTGAAATTTTTGATGTTTTTTTACTCCTCTCAACAGCCCAAACAAGTTTCTAAAAGGATGAGTTTGCAACTACTTTACTTTTGGAGAAAATTCAAAACATTCATTATTCAATAGGGCCCAAACTATCAAAAACCAGCGGTTTGAATGAACACACATTTCTTGGTAGAATCATGCAGGACTGAAATTTTTGATGTTTTTCTACTCCTCTCATGAGCCCAAACAAGTCTCTAAAAGCATGAGTTTGCAACTACTTTACTTTTGGAGAAAATTCAAAACATTCATTACTCAAAAGAGCCCAATAGCAAAAAACAGCGTTTTGAATGAAGAATCACATTTCTTGGTAGAATCATGCAGGATTGAAATTTTTGATGGTTTTTTACTCCTCTCAACAGCCCAAACAAGTTTCTAAAAGGATGAGTTTGCAACTGCTTTACTTTTGGAGAAAATTCAAAACATTCATTATTCAATAGGGCCCAAACTATCAAAAACCAGCGGTTTCAATGAACACACATTTCTTGGTAGAATCATGCAGGACTGAAATTTTTGATGTTTTTCTACTCCTCTCATGAGCCCAAACAAGTCTCTAAAAGCATGAGTTTGCAACTACTTTACTTTTGGAGAAAATTCAAAACATTCATTATTCAATAGAGCCCAATAGCAAAAATCAGGTTTTGAATGAAGAATCACATTTCTTGGTAAAATCATGCAGGATTGAAATTTTTGATGGTTTTTTACTCCTCTCAACAGCCCAAACAAGTTTCTAAAAGGATGAGTTTGCAACTACTTTACTTTTGGAGAAAATTCAAAACATTCATTATTCAATAGGGCCCAAACTATCAAAAACCAGCGGTTTGAATGAACACACATTTCTTGGTAGAATCATGCAGGACTGAAATTTTTGATGTTTTTCTACTCCTCTCATGAGCCCAAACAAGTCTCTAAAAGCATGAGTTTGCAACTACTTTACTTTTGGAGAAAATTCAAAACATTCATTACTCAAAAGAGCCCAATAGCAAAAACCAGCGTTTTGAATGAAGAATCACATTTCTTGGTAGAATCATGCAGGATTGAAATTTTTGATGGTTTTTTACTCCTCTCAACAGCCCAAACAAGTTTCTAAAAGGATGAGTTTGCAACTACTTTACTTTTGGAGAAAATTCAAAACATTCATTATTCAATAGGGCCCAAACTATCAAAAACCAGCGGTTTCAATGAACACACATTTCTTGGTAGAATCATGCAGGACTGAAATTTTTGATGTTTTTCTACTCCTCTCATGAGCCCAAACAAGTCTCTAAAAGCATGAGTTTGCAACTACTTTACTTTTGGAGAAAATTCAAAACATTCATTATTCAATAGAGCCCAATAGCAAAAATCAGGTTTTGAATGAAGAATCACATTTCTTGGTAAAAT
The DNA here is from genome assembly GCF_039654945.1 of Dendrobates tinctorius. Classification (NCBI taxonomy): domain Eukaryota; kingdom Metazoa; phylum Chordata; class Amphibia; order Anura; family Dendrobatidae; genus Dendrobates; species Dendrobates tinctorius. The sequence continues at coordinate 223,217 of NW_027361966.1, forward strand.
CATGCAGGATTGAAATTTTTGATGGTTTTTTACTCCTCTAAACAGCCCAAACAAGTTTCTAAAAGGATGAGTTTGCAACTACTTTACTTTTGGAGAAAATTCAAAACATTCATTATTCAATAGGGCCCAAACTATCAAAAACCAGCGGTTTCAATGAACACACATTTCTTGGTAGAATCATGCAGGAATGAAATTTTTGATGTTTTTCTACTCCTCTCATGAGCCCAAAGAAGTCTCTAAAAGCATGAGTTTGCAACTACTTTACTTTTGGAGAAAATTCAAAACATTCATTATTCAATAGAGCCCAATAGCAAAAATCAGGTTTTGAATGAAGAATCACATTTCTTGGTAGAATCATGCAGGATTGAAATTTTTGATGGTTTTTTACTCCTCTCAACAGCCCAAACAAGTTTCTAATAGGATGAGTTTGCAACTACTTTACTTTTGGAGAAAATTCAAAACATTCATTATTCAATAGGGCCCAAACTATCAAAAACCAGCGGTTTCAATGAACACACATTTCTTGGTAGAATCATGCAGGACTGAAATTTTTGATGTTTTTCTACTCCTCTCATGAGCCCAAACAAGTCTCTAAAAGCATGAGTTTGCAACTACTTTACTTTTGGAGAAAATTCAAAACATTCATTATTCAATAGAGCCCAATAGCAAAAATCAGGTTTTGAATGAAGAATCACATTTCTTGGTAGAATCATGCAGGATTGAAATTTTTGATGGTTTTTTACTCCTCTCAACAGCCCAAACAAGTTTCTAAAAGGATGAGTTTGCAACTACTTTACTTTTGGAGAAAATTCAAAACATTCATTATTCAATAGGGCCCAAACTATCAAAAACCAGCGGTTTCAATGAACACATTTCTTGGTAGAATCATGCAGGACTGAAATTTTTGATGTTTTTCTACTCCTCTCATGAGCCCAAACAAGTCTCTAAAAGCATGAGTTTGCAACTACTTTACTTTTGGAGAAAATTCAAAACATTCATTATTCAATAGAGCCCAATAGCAAAAATCAGGTTTTGAATGAAGAATCACATTTCTTGGTAGAATCATGCAGGATTGAAATTTTTGATGGTTTTTTACTCCTCTCAACAGCCCAAACAAGTTTCTAAAAGGATGAGTTTGCAACTACTTTACTTTTGGAGAAAATTCAAAACATTCATTTTTCACTAGGGCCCAAAATATCAAAAACCAGCGGTTTGAATGAACACACATTTCTTGGTAGAATCGTGCAGGACTGAAATTTTTGATGTTTTTCTACTCCTCTCATGAGCCCAAACAAGTGTCTAAAAGGATGAGTTTGCAACTACTTTACTTTTGGAGAAAATTCAAAACATTCATTATTCAATAGAGCCCAATAGCACAAACCAGCGTTTTGAATGAAGAATCACATTTCTTGGTAGAATCATGCAGGATTGAAATTTTTGATGGTTTTTTACTCCTCTCAACAGCCCAAACAAGTTTCTAAAAGGATGAGTTTGCAACTACTTTACTTTTGGAGAAAATTCAAAACATTCATTATTCAATAGGGCCCAAACTATCAAAAACCAGCGGTTTGAATGAACACACATTTCTTGGTAGAATCATGCAGGACTGAAATTTTTGATGTTTTTCTACTCCTCTCATGAGCCCAAACAAGTCTCTAAAAGCATGAGTTTGCAACTACTTTACTTTTGGAGAAAATTCAAAACATTCATTACTCAAAAGAGCCCAATAGCAAAAACCAGCGTTTTGAATGAAGAATCACATTTCTTGGTACAATCATGCAGGATTGACATTTTTGATGGTTTTTTACTCCTCTCAACAGCCCAAACAAGTTTCTAAAAGGATGAGTTTGCAACTACTTTACTTTTGGAGAAAATTCAAAACATTCATTATTCAATAGGGCCCAAACTATCAAAAACCAGCGGTTTCAATGAACACACATTTCTTGGTAGAATCATGCAGGACTGAAATTTTTGATGTTTTTCTACTCCTCTCATGAGCCCAAACAAGTCTCTAAAAGCATGAGTTTGCAACTACTTTACTTTTGGAGAAAATTCAAAACATTCATTATTCAATAGAGCCCAATAGCAAAAATCAGGTTTTGAATGAAGAATCACATTTCTTGGTAGAATCATGCAGGATTGAAATTTTTGATGGTTTTTTACTCCTCTCAACAGCCCAAACAAGTTTCTAAAAGGATGAGTTTGTAACTACTTTACTTTTGGAGAAAATTCAAAACATTCATTATTCAATAGGGCCCAAACTATCAAAAACCAGCGGTTTCAATGAACACACATTTCTTGGTAGAATCATGCAGGACTGAAATTTTTGATGTTTTTCTACTCCTCTCATGAGCCCAAACAAGTCTCTAAAAGCATGAGTTTGCAACTACTTTTGGAGAAAATTCAAAACATTCACTATTCAATAGAGCCCAATAGCAAAAATCAGGTTTTGAATGAAGAATCACATTTCTTGGTAAAATCATGCAGGATTGAAATTTTTGATGGTTTTTTACTCCTCTCAACAGCCCAAACAAGTTTCTAAAAGGATGAGTTTGCAACTACTTTACTTTTGGAGAAAATTCAAAACATTCATTATTCAATAGGGCCCAAACTATCAAAAACCAGCGGTTTCAATGAACACACATTTCTTGGTAGAATCATGCAGGACTGAAATTTTTGATGTTTTTCTACTCCTCTCATGAGCCCAAACAAGTCTCTAAAAGCATGAGTTTGCAACTACTTTACTTTTGGAGAAAATTCAAAACATTCATTATTCAATAGAGCCCAATAGCAAAAATCAGGTTTTGAATGAAGAATCACATTTCTTGGTAGAATCATGCAGGATTGAAATTTTTGATGGTTTTTTACTCCTCTCAACAGCCCAAACAAGTTTCTAAAAGGATGAGTTTGTAACTACTTTACTTTTGGAGAAAATTCAAAACATTCATTATTCAATAGGGCCCAAACTATCAAAAACCAGCGGTTTCAATGAACACACATTTCTTGGTAGAATCATGCAGGACTGAAATTTTTGATGTTTTTCTACTCCTCTCATGAGCCCAAACAAGTCTCTAAAAGCATGAGTTTGCAACTACTTTTGGAGAAAATTCAAAACATTCACTATTCAATAGAGCCCAATAGCAAAAATCAGGTTTTGAATGAAGAATCACATTTCTTGGTAAAATCATGCAGGATTGAAATTTTTGATGGTTTTTTACTCCTCTCAACAGCCCAAACAAGTTTCTAAAAGGATGAGTTTGCAACTACTTTACTTTTGGAGAAAATTCAAAACATTCATTATTCAATAGGGCCCAAACTATCAAAAACCAGCGGTTTCAATGAACACACATTTCTTGGTAGAATCATGCAGGACTGAAATTTTTGATGTTTTTCTACTCCTCTCATGAGCCCAAACAAGTCTCTAAAAGCATGAGTTTGCAACTACTTTACTTTTGGAGAAAATTCAAAACATTCATTATTCAATAGAGCCCAATAGCAAAAATCAGGTTTTGAATGAAGAATCACATTTCTTGGTAGAATCATGCAGGATTGAAATTTTTGATGGTTTTTTACTCCTCTCAACAGCCCAAACAAGTTTCTAAAAGGATGAGTTTGCAACTACTTTACTTTTGGAGAAAATTCAAAACATTCATTATTCAATAGGGCCCAAAATATCAAAAACCAGCGGTTTGAATGAACACACATTTCTTGGTAGAATCGTGCAGGACTGAAATTTTTGATGTTTTTCTACTCCTCTCATGAGCCCAAACAAGTCTCTAAAAGGATGAGTTTGCAACTACTTTACTTTTGGAGAAAATTCAAAACATTCATTATTCAATAGAGCCCAATAGCAAAAACCAGCGTTTTGAATGAAGAATCACATTTCTTGGTAGAATCATGCAGGATTGAAATTTTTGATGGTTTTTTACTCCACTCAACAGCCCAAACAAGTTTCTAAAAGGATGAGTTTGCAACTACTTTACTTTTGGAGAAAATTCAAAACATTCATTATTCAATAGGGCCCAAACTATCAAAAACCAGCGGTTTCAATGAACACACATTTCTTGGTAGAATCATGCAGGACTGAAATTTTTGATGTTTTTCTACTCCTCTCATGAGCCAAAACAAGTCTCTAAAAGCATGAGTTTGCAACTACTTTACTTTTGGAGAAAATTCAAAACATTCATTATTCAATAGAGCCCAATAGCAAAAATCAGGTTTTGAATGAAGAATCACATTTCTTGGTAGAATCATGCAGGATTGAAATTTTTGATGGTTTTTTACTCCTCTCAACAGCCCAAACAAGTTTCTAAAAGGATGAGTTTGTAACTACTTTACTTTTGGAGAAAATTCAAAACATTCATTATTCAATAGGGCCCAAACTATCAAAAACCAGCGGTTTCAATGAACACACATTTCTTGGTAGAATCATTCAGGACTGAAATTTTTGATGTTTTTCTACTCCTCTCATGAGCCCAAACAAGTCTCTAAAAGCATGAGTTTGCAACTACTTTACTTTTGGAGAAAATTCAAAACATTCATTATTCAATAGAGCCCAATAGCAAAAATCAGGTTTTGAATGAAGAATCACATTTCTTGGTAAAATCATGCAGGATTGAAATTTTTGATGGTTTTATACTCCTCTCAACAGCCCAAACAAGTTTCTAAAAGGATGAGTTTGCAACTACTTTACTTTTGGAGAAAATTCAAAACATTCATTATTCAATAAGGCCCAAACTATCAAAAACCAGCGGTTTGAATGAACACACATTTCTTGGTAGAATCATGCAGGACTGAAATTTTTGATGTTTTTCTACTCCTCTCATGAGCCCAAACAAGTCTCTAAAAGCATGAGTTTACAACTACTTTACTTTTGGAGAAAATTCAAAACATTCATTACTCAAAAGAGCCCAATAGCAAAAACCAGCGTTTTGAATGAAGAATCACATTTCTTGGTAGAATCATGCAGGATTGAAATTTTTGATGGTTTTTTACTCCTCTCAACAGCCCAAACAAGTTTCTAAAAGGATGAGTTTGCAACTACTTTACTTTTGGAGAAAATTCAAAACATTCATTATTCAATAGGGCCCAAACTATCAAAAACCAGCGGTTTCAATGAACACACATTTCTTGGTAGAATCATGCAGGACTGAAATTTTTGATGTTTTTCTACTCTTCTCTTGAGCCCAAAAAAGTCTCTAAGAGCATGAGTTTGCAACTACTTTACTTTTGTAGAAAATTCAAAACATTCATTATTCAATAGAGCCCAATAGCAAAAATCAGGTTTTGAATGAAGAATCACATTTCTTGGTAGAATCATGCAGGATTGAAATTTTTGATGGTTTTTTACTCCTCTCAACAGCCCAAACAAGTTTCTAAAAGGATGAGTTTGCAACTACTTTACTTTTGGAGAAAATTCAAAACATTCATTATTCAATAGGGCCCAAACTATCAAAAACCAGCGGTTTCAATGAACACACATTTCTTGGTAGAATCATGCAGGACTGAAATTTTTGATGTTTTTCTACTCCTCTCATGAGCCCAAACAAGTCTCTAAAAGCATGAGTTTGCAACTACTTTTGGAGAAAATTCAAAACATTCACTATTCAATAGAGCCCAATAGCAAAAATCAGGTTTTGAATGAAGAATCACATTTCTTGGTAAAATCATGCAGGATTGAAATTTTTGATGGTTTTTTACTCCTCTCAACAGCCCAAACAAGTTTCTAAAAGGATGAGTTTGCAACTACTTTACTTTTGGAGAAAATTCAAAACATTCATTATTCAATAGGGCCCAAACTATCAAAAACCAGCGGTTTCAATGAACACACATTTCTTGGTAGAATCATGCAGGACTGAAATTTTTGATGTTTTTCTACTCCTCTCATGAGCCCAAACAAGTCTCTAAAAGCATGAGTTTGCAACTACTTTACTTTTGGAGAAAATTCAAAACATTCATTATTCAATAGAGCCCAATAGCAAAAATCAGGTTTTGAATGAAGAATCACATTTCTTGGTAGAATCATGCAGGATTGAAATTTTTGATGGTTTTTTACTCCACTCAACAGCCCAAACAAGTTTCTAAAAGGATGAGTTTGCAACTACTTTACTTTTGGAGAAAATTCAAAACATTCATTATTCAATAGGGCCCAAACTATCAAAAACCAGCGGTTTCAATGAACACACATTTCTTGGTAGAATCATGCAGGACTGAAATTTTTGATGTTTTTCTACTCCTCTCATGAGCCCAAACAAGTCTCTAAAAGCATGAGTTTGCAACTACTTTACTTTTGGAGAAAATTCAAAACATTCATTATTCAATAGAGCCCAATAGCAAAAATCAGGTTTTGAATGAAGAATCACATTTCTTGGTAGAATCATGCAGGATTGAAATTTTTGATGGTTTTTTACTCCTCTCAACAGCCCAAACAAGTTTCTAAAAGGATGAGTTTGTAACTACTTTACTTTTGGAGAAAATTCAAAACATTCATTATTCAATAGGGCCCAAACTATCAAAAACCAGCGGTTTCAATGAACACACATTTCTTGGTAGAATCATTCAGGACTGAAATTTTTGATGTTTTTCTACTCCTCTCATGAGCCCAAACAAGTCTCTAAAAGCATGAGTTTGCAACTACTTTACTTTTGGAGAAAATTCAAAACATTCATTATTCAATAGAGCCCAATAGCAAAAATCAGGTTTTGAATGAAGAATCACATTTCTTGGTAAAATCATGCAGGATTGAAATTTTTGATGGTTTTATACTCCTCTCAACAGCCCAAACAAGTTTCTAAAAGGATGAGTTTGCAACTACTTTACTTTTGGAGAAAATTCAAAACATTCATTATTCAATAAGGCCCAAACTATAAAAAACCAGCGGTTTCAATGAACACACATTTCTTGGTAGAATCATGCAGGACTGAAATTTTTGATGTTTTTCTACTCCTCTCATGAGCCCAAACAAGTCTCTAAAAGCATGAGTTTGCAACTACTTTACTTTTGGAGAAAATTCAAAACATTCATTATTCAATAGAGCCCAATAGCAAAAATCAGGTTTTGAATGAAGAATCACATTTCTTGGTAGAATCATGCAGGATTGAAATTTTTGATGGTTTTTTACTCCTCTCAACAGCCCAAACAAGTTTCTAAAAGGATGAGTTTGCAACTACTTTACTTTTGGAGAAAATTCAAAACATTCATTATTCAATAGGGCCCAAACTATCAAAAACCAGCGGTTTCAATGAACACACATTTCTTGGTAGAATCATGCAGGACTGAAATTTTTGATGTTTTTCTACTCCTCTCATGAGCCCAAACAAGTCTCTAAAAGCATGAGTTTGCAACTACTTTACTTTTGGAGAAAATTCAAAACATTCATTATTCAATAGAGCCCAATAGCAAAAATCAGGTTTTGAATGAAGAATCACATTTCTTGGTAGAATCATGCAGGATTGAAATTTTTGATGGTTTTTTACTCCTCTCAACAGCCCAAACAAGTTTCTAAAAGGATGAGTTTGCAACTACTTTACTTTTGGAGAAAATTCAAAACATTCATTATTCACTAGGGCCCAAAATGTCAAAAACCAGCGGTTTCAATGAACACACATTTCTTGGTAGAATCGTGCAGGACTGAAATTTTTGATGTTTTTCTACTCCTCTCATGAGCCCAAACAAGTGTCTAAAAGGATGAGTTTGCAACTACTTTACTTTTGGAGAAAATTCAAAACATTCATTATTCAATAGAGCCCAATAGCACAAACCAGCGTTTTGAATGAAGAATCACATTTCTTGGTAGAATCATGCAGGATTGAAATTTTTGATGGTTTTTTACTCCTCTCAACAGCCCAAACAAGTTTCTAAAAGGATGAGTTTGCAACTACTTTACTTTTGGAGAAAATTCAAAACATTCATTATTCAATAGGGCCCAAACTATCAAAAACCAGCGGTTTGAATGAACACACATTTCTTGGTAGAATCATGCAGGACTGAAATTTTTGATGTTTTTCTACTCCTCTCATGAGCCCAAACAAGTCGCTAAAAGCATGAGTTTGCAACTACTTTACTTTTGGAGAAAATTCAAAACATTCATTACTCAAAAGAGCCCAATAGCAAAAACCAGCGTTTTGAATGAAGAATCACATTTCTTGGTACAATCATGCAGGATTGAAATTTTTGATGGTTTTTTACTCCTCTCAACAGCCCAAACAAGTTTCTAAAAGGATGAGTTTGCAACTACTTTACTTTTGGAGAAAATTCAAAACATTCATTATTCAATAGGGCCCAAACTATCAAAAACCAGCGGTTTCAATGAACACACATTTCTTGGTAGAATCATGCAGGACTGAAATTTTTGATGTTTTTCTACTCCTCTCATGAGCCCAAACAAGTCTCTAAAAGCATGAGTTTGCAACTACTTTACTTTTGGAGAAAATTCAAAACATTCACTATTCAATAGAGCCCAATAGCAAAAATCAGGTTTTGAATGAAGAATCACATTTCTTGGTAGAATCATGCAGGATTGAAATTTTTGATGGTTTTTTACTCCTCTCAACAGCCCAAACAAGTTTCTAAAAGGATGAGTTTGTAACTACTTTACTTCTGGAGAAAATTCAAAACATTCATTACTCAATAGGGCCCAAACTATCAAAAACCAGCGGTTTCAATGAACACACATTTCTTGGTAGAATCATGCAGGACTGAAATTTTTGATGTTTTTCTACTCCTCTCATGAGCCCAAACAAGTCTCTAAAAGCATGAGTTTGCAACTACTTTTGGAGAAAATTCAAAACATTCACTATTCAATAGAGCCCAATAGCAAAAATCAGGTTTTGAATGAAGAATCACATTTCTTGGTAAAATCATGCAGGATTGAAATTTTTGATGGTTTTTTACTCCTCTCAACAGCCCAAACAAGTTTCTAAAAGGATGAGTTTGCAACTACTTTACTTTTGGAGAAAATTCAAAACATTCATTATTCAATAGGGCCCAAACTATCAAAAACCAGCGGTTTCAATGAACACACATTTCTTGGTAGAATCATGCAGGACTGAAATTTTTGATGTTTTTCTACTCCTCTCATGAGCCCAAACAAGTCTCTAAAAGCATGAGTTTGCAACTACTTTACTTTTGGAGAAAATTCAAAACATTCATTATTCAATAGAGCCCAATAGCAAAAATCAGGTTTTGAATGAAGAATCACATTTCTTGGTAGAATCATGCAGGATTGAAATTTTTGATGGTTTTTTACTCCTCTCAACAGCCCAAACAAGTTTCTAAAAGGATGAGTTTGCAACTACTTTACTTTTGGAGAAAATTCAAAACATTCATTATTCAATAGGGCCCAAAATATCAAAAACCAGCGGTTTGAATGAACACACATTTCTTGGTAGAATCGTGCAGGACTGAAATTTTTGATGTTTTTCTACTCCTCTCATGAGCCCAAACAAGTCTCTAAAAGGATGAGTTTGCAACTACTTTACTTTTGGAGAAAATTCAAAACATTCATTATTCAATAGAGCCCAATAGCAAAAACCAGCGTTTTGAATGAAGAATCACATTTCTTGGTAGAATCATGCAGGATTGAAATTTTTGATGGTTTTTTACTCCACTCAACAGCCCAAACAAGTTTCTAAAAGGATGAGTTTGCAACTACTTTACTTTTGGAGAAAATTCAAAACATTCATTATTCAATAGGGCCCAAACTATCAAAAACCAGCGGTTTCAATGAACACACATTTCTTGGTAGAATCATGCAGGACTGAAATTTTTGATGTTTTTCTACTCCTCTCATGAGCCCAAACAAGTCTCTAAAAGCATGAGTTTGCAACTACTTTACTTTTGGAGAAAATTCAAAACATTCATTATTCAATAGAGCCCAATAGCAAAAATCAGGTTTTGAATGAAGAATCACATTTCTTGGTAGAATCATGCAGGATTGAAATTTTTGATGGTTTTTTACTCCTCTCAACAGCCCAAACAAGTTTATAAAAGGATGAGTTTGTAACTACTTTACTTTTGGAGAAAATTCAAAACATTCATTATTCAATAGGGCCCAAACTATCAAAAACCAGCGGTTTCAATGAACACATATTTCTTGGTAGAATCATTCAGGACTGAAATTTTTGATGTTTTTCTACTCCTCTCATGAGCCCAAACAAGTCTCTAAAAGCATGAGTTTGCAACTACTTTACTTTTGGAGAAAATTCAAAACATTCATTATTCAATAGAGCCCAATAGCAAAAATCAGGTTTTGAATGAAGAATCACATTTCTTGGTAAAATCATGCAGGATTGAAATTTTTGATGGTTTTATACTCCTCTCAACAGCCCAAACAAGTTTCTAAAAGGATGAGTTTGCAACTACTTTACTTTTGGAGAAAATTCAAAACATTCATTATTCAATAAGGCCCAAACTATCAAAAACCAGCGGTTTCAATGAACACACATTTCTTGGTAGAATCATGCAGGACTGAAATTTTTGATGTTTTTCTACTCCTCTCATGAGCCCAAACAAGTCTCTAAAAGCATGAGTTTGCAACTACTTTACTTTTGGAGAAAATTCAAAACATTCATTACTCAAAAGAGCCCAATAGCAAAAACCAGCGTTTTGAATGAAGAATCACATTTCTTGGTAGAATCATGCAGGATTGAAATTTTTGATGGTTTTTTACTCCTCTCAACAGCCCAAACAAGTTTCTAAAAGGATGAGTTTGCAACTACTTTACTTTTGGAGAAAATTCAAAACATTCATTATTCAATAGGGCCCAAACTATCAAAAACCAGCGGTTTCAATGAACACACATTTCTTGGTAGAATCATGCAGGACTGAAATTTTTGATGTTTTTCTACTCTTCTCTTGAGCCCAAAAAAGTCTCTAAGAGCATGAGTTTGCAACTACTTTACTTTTGTAGAAAATTCAAAACATTCATTATTCAATAGAGCCCAATAGCAAAAATCAGGTTTTGAATGAAGAATCACATTTCTTGGTAGAATCATGCAGGATTGAAATTTTTGATGGTTTTTTACTCCTCTCAACAGCCCAAACAAGTTTCTAAAAGGGTGAGTTTGCAACTACTTTACTTTTGGAGAAAATTACATTCATTATTCAATAGGGCCCAAACTATCAAAAACCAGCGGTTTCAATGAACACACATTTCTTGGTAGAATCATGCAGGACTGAAATTTTTGATGTTTTTCTACTCCTCTCATGAGCCCAAACAAGTCTCTAAAAGCATGAGTTTGCAACTACTTTACTTTTGGAGAAAATTCAAAACATTCATTATTCAATAGAGCCCAATAGCAAAAATCAGGTTTTGAATGAAGAATCACATTTCTTGGTATAATCATGCAGGATTGAAATTTTTGATGGTTTTTTACTCCTATCAACAGCCCAAACAAGTTTCTAAAAGGATGAGTTTGTAACTACTTTACTTTTGGAGAAAATTCAAAACATTCATTATTCAATAGGGCCCAAACTATCAAAAACCAGCGGTTTCAATGAACACACATTTCTTGGTAGAATCATGCAGGACTGAAATTTTTGATGTTTTTCTACTCCTCTCATGAGCCCAAACAAGTCTCTAAAAGCATGAGTTTGCAACTACTTTACTTTTGGAGAAAATTCAAAACATTCATTATTCAATAGAGCCCAATAGCAAAAATCAGGTTTTGAATGAAGAATCACATTTCTTGGTAGAATCATGCAGGATTGAAATTTTTGATGGTTTTTTACTCCTCTCAACAGCCCAAACAAGTTTCTAAAAGGATGAGTTTGCAACTACTTTACTTTTGGAGAAAATTCAAAACATTCATTATTCAATAGGGCCCAAAATATCAAAAACCAGCGGTTTGAATGAACACACATTTCTTGGTAGAATCGTGCAGGACTGAAATTTTTGATGTTTTTCTACTCCTCTCATGAGCCCAAACAAGTCTCTAAAAGGATGAGTTTGCAACTACTTTACTTTTGGAGAAAATTCAAAACATTCATTATTCAATAGAGCCCAATAGCAAAAACCAGCGTTTTGAATGAAGAATCACATTTCTTGGTAGAATCATGCAGGATTGAAATTTTTGATGGTTTTTTACTCCACTCAACAGCCCAAACAAGTTTCTAAAAGGATGAGTTTGCAACTACTTTACTTTTGGAGAAAATTCAAAACATTCATTATTCAATAGGGCCCAAACTATCAAAAACCAGCGGTTTCAATGAACACACATTTCTTGGTAGAATCATGCAGGACTGAAATTTTTGATGTTTTTCTACTCCTCTCATGAGCCCAAACAAGTCTCTAAAAGCATGAGTTTGCAACTACTTTACTTTTGGAGAAAATTCAAAACATTCATTATTCAATAGAGCCCAATAGCAAAAATCAGGTTTTGAATGAAGAATCACATTTCTTGGTAGAATCATGCAGGATTGAAATTTTTGATGGTTTTTTACTCCTCTCAACAGCCCAAACAAGTTTATAAAAGGATGAGTTTGTAACTACTTTACTTTTGGAGAAAATTCAAAACATTCATTATTCAATAGGGCCCAAACTATCAAAAACCAGCGGTTTCAATGAACACATATTTCTTGGTAGAATCATTCAGGACTGAAATTTTTGATGTTTTTCTACTCCTCTCATGAGCCCAAACAAGTCTCTAAAAGCATGAGTTTGCAACTACTTTACTTTTGGAGAAAATTCAAAACATTCATTATTCAATAGAGCCCAATAGCAAAAATCAGGTTTTGAATGAAGAATCACATTTCTTGGTAAAATCATGCAGGATTGAAATTTTTGATGGTTTTATACTCCTCTCAACAGCCCAAACAAGTTTCTAAAAGGATGAGTTTGCAACTACTTTACTTTTGGAGAAAATTCAAAACATTCATTATTCAATAAGGCCCAAACTATCAAAAACCAGCGGTTTCAATGAACACACATTTCTTGGTAGAATCATGCAGGACTGAAATTTTTGATGTTTTTCTACTCCTCTCATGAGCCCAAACAAGTCTCTAAAAGCATGAGTTTGCAACTACTTTACTTTTGGAGAAAATTCAAAACATTCATTACTCAAAAGAGCCCAATAGCAAAAACCAGCGTTTTGAATGAAGAATCACATTTCTTGGTAGAATCATGCAGGATTGAAATTTTTGATGGTTTTTTACTCCTCTCAACAGCCCAAACAAGTTTCTAAAAGGATGAGTTTGCAACTACTTTACTTTTGGAGAAAATTCAAAACATTCATTATTCAATAGGGCCCAAACTATCAAAAACCAGCGGTTTCAATGAACACACATTTCTTGGTAGAATCATGCAGGACTGAAATTTTTGATGTTTTTCTACTCCTCTCATGAGCCCAAACAAGTCTCTAAAAGCATGAGTTTGCAACTACTTTACTTTTGGAGAAAATTCAAAACATTCATTATTCAATAGAGCCCAATAGCAAAAATCAGGTTTTGAATGAAGAATCACATTTCTTGGTAAAATCATGCAGGATTGAAATTTTTGATGGTTTTTTACTCCTCTCAACAGCCCAAACAAGTTTCTAAAAGGATGAGTTTGCAACTACTTTACTTTTGGAGAAAATTCAAAACATTCATTATTCAATAGGGCCCAAACTATCAAAAACCAGCGGTTTCAATGAACACACATTTTTTAGTAGAATCATGCAGGACTGAAATTTTTGATGTTTTTCTACTCCTCTCATGAGCCCAAACAAGTCTCTAAAAGCATGAGTTTGCAACTACTTTACTTTTGGAGAAAATTCAAAACATTCATTATTCAATAGAGCCCAATAGCAAAAATCAGGTTTTGAATGAAGAATCACATTTCTTGGTAGAATCATGCAGGATTGAAATTTTTGATGGTTTTTTACTCCTCTCAACAGCCCAAACAAGTTTCTAAAAGCATGAGTTTGCAACTACTTTACTTTTGGAGAAAATTCAAAACATTCATTATTCAATAGAGCCCAATAGCAAAAATCAGGTTTTGAATGAAGAATCACATTTCTTGGTAAAATCATGCAGGATTGAAATTTTTGATGGTTTTTTACTCCTCTCAACAGCCCAAACAAGTTTCTAAAAGGATGAGTTTGCAACTACTTTACTTTTGGAGAAAATTCAAAACATTCATTATTCAATAGGGCCCAAACTATCAAAAACCAGCGGTTTCAATGAACACACATTTCTTGGTAGAATCATGCAGGACTGAAATTTTTGATGTTTTTCTACTCCTCTCATGAGCCCAAACAAGTCTCTAAAAGCATGAGTTTGCAACTACTTTACTTTTGGAGAAAATTCAAAACATTCAACTATTCAATAGAGCCCAATAGCAAAAATCAGGTTTTGAATGAAGAATCACATTTCTTGGTAAAATCATGCAGGATTGAAATTTTTGATGGTTTTTTACTCCTCTCAACAGCCCAAACAAGTTTCTAAAAGGATGAGTTTGCAACTACTTTACTTTTGGAGAAAATTCAAAACATTCATTATTCAATAGGGCCCAAACTATCAAAAACGAGCGGTTTGAATGAACACACATTTCTTGGTAGAATCATGCAGGACTGAAATTTTTGATGTTTTTCTACTCCTCTCATGAGCCCAAACAAGTCTCTAAAAGCATGAGTTTGCAACTACTTTACTTTTGGAGAAAATTCAAAACATTCATTACTCAAAAGAGCCCAATAGCAAAAACCAGCGTTTTGAATGAAGAATCACATTTCTTGGTAGAATCATGCAGGATTGAAATTTTTGATGGTTTTTTACTCCTCTCAACAGCCCAAACAAGTTTCTAAAAGGATGAGTTTGCAACTACTTTACTTTTGGAGAAAATTCAAAACATTCATTATTCAATAGGGCCCAAACTATCAAAAACCAGCGGTTTCAATGAACACACATTTCTTGGTAGAATCATGCAGGACTGAAATTTTTGATGTTTTTCTACTCCTCTCATGAGCCCAAACAAGTCTCTAAAAGCATGAGTTTGCAACTACTTTACTTTTGGAGAAAATTCAAAACATTCACTATTCAATAGAGCCCAATAGCAAAAATCAGGTTTTGAATGAAGAATCACATTTCTTGGTAAAATCATGCAGGATTGAAATTTTTGATGGTTTTTTACTCCTCTCCACAGCCCAAACAAGTTTCTAAAAGGATGAGTTTGCAACTACTTTACTTTTGGAGAAAATTCAAAACATTAATTATTCAATAGGGCCCAAACTATCAAAAACCAGCGGTTTGAATGAACACACATTTCTTGGTAGAATCATGCAGGACTGAAATTTTTGATGTTTTTCTACTCCTCTCATGAGCCCAAACAAGTCTCTAAAAGCATGAGTTTGCAACTACTTTACTCTTGGAGAAAATTCAAAACATTCATTACTCAAAAGAGCCCAATAGCAAAAACCAGCGTTTTGAATGAAGAATCACATTTCTTGGTAGAATCATGCAGGATTGAAATTTTTGATGGTTTTTTACTCCTCTCAACAGCCCAAACAAGTTTCTAAAAGGATGAGTTTGCAACTACTTTACTTTTGGAGAAAATTCAAAACATTCATTATTCAATAGGGCCCAAACTATCAAAAACCAGCGGTTTCAATGAACACACATTTTTTAGTAGAATCATGCAGGACTGAAATTTTTGATGTTTTTCTACTCCTCTCATGAGCCCAAACAAGTCTCTAAAAGCATGAGTTTGCAACTACTTTACTTTTGGAGAAAATTCAAAACATTCATTATTCAATAGAGCCCAATTGCAAAAATCAGGTTTTGAATGAAGAATCACATTTCTTGGTAGAATCATGCAGGATTGAAATTTTTGATGGTTTTTTACTCCTCTCAACAGCCCAAACAAGTTTCTAAAAGCATGAGTTTGCAACTACTTTACTTTTGGAGAAAATTCAAAACATTCATTATACAATAGAGCCCAATAGCAAAAATCAGGTTTTGAATGAAGAATCACATTTCTTGGTAAAATCATGCAGGATTGAAATTTTTGATGGTTTTTTACTCCTCTCAACAGCCCAAACAAGTTTCTAAAAGGATGAGTTTGCAACTACTTTACTTTTGGAGAAAATTCAAAACATTCATTATTCAATAGGGCCCAAACTATCAATAACCAGCGGTTTCAATGAACACACATTTCTTGGTAGAATCATGCAGGACTGAAATTTTTGATGTTTTTCTACTCCTCTCATGAGCCCAAACAAGTCTCTAAAAGCATGAGTTTGCAACTACTTTACTTTTGGAGAAAATTCAAAACATTCAACTATTCAATAGAGCCCAATAGCAAAAATCAGGTTTTGAATGAAGAATCACATTTCTTGGTAAAATCATGCAGGATTGAAATTTTTGATGGTTTTTTACTCCTCTCAACAGCCCAAACAAGTTTCTAAAAGGATGAGTTTGCAACTACTTTACTTTTGGAGAAAATTCAAAACATTCATTATTCAATAGGGCCCAAACTATCAAAAACGAGCGGTTTGAATGAACACACATTTCTTGGTAGAATCATGCAGGACTGAAATTTTTGATGTTTTTCTACTCCTCTCATGAGCCCAAACAAGTCTCTAAAAGCATGAGTTTGCAACTACTTTACTTTTGGAGAAAATTCAAAACATTCATTACTCAAAAGAGCCCAATAGCAAAAACCAGCGTTTTGAATGAAGAATCACATTTCTTGGTAGAATCATGCAGGATTGAAATTTTTGATGGTTTTTTACTCCTCTCAACAGCCCAAACAAGTTTCTAAAAGGATGAGTTTGCAACTACTTTACTTTTGGAGAAAATTCAAAACATTCATTATTCAATAGGGCCCAAACTATCAAAAACCAGCGGTTTCAATGAACACACATTTCTTGGTAGAATCATGCAGGACTGAAATTTTTGATGTTTTTCTACTCCTCTCATGAGCCCAAACAAGTCTCTAAAAGCATGAGTTTGCAACTACTTTACTTTTGGAGAAAATTCAAAACATTCATTATTCAATAGAGCCCAATAGCAAAAATCAGGTTTTGAATGAAGAATCACATTTCTTGGTAGAATCATGCAGGATTGAAATTTTTGATGGTTTTTTTACTCCTCTCAACAGCCCAAACAAGTTTCTAAAAGGATGAGTTTGCAACTACTTTACTTTTGGAGAAAATTCAAAACATTCATTATTCAATAGGGCCCAAACTATCAAAAACCAGCGGTTTCAATGAACACACATTTCTTGGTAGAATCATGCAGGACTGAAATTTTTGATGTTTTTCTACTCCTCTCATGAGCCCAAACAAGTCTCTAAAAGCATGAGTTTGCAACTACTTTACTTTTGGAGAAAATTCAAAACATTCATTATTCAATAGAGCCCAATAGCAAAAATCAGGTTTTGAATGAAGAATCACATTTCTTGGTAGAATCATGCAGGATTGAAATTTTTGATGGTTTTTTACTCCTCTCAACAGCCCAAACAAGTTTCTAAAAGGATGAGTTTGCAACTACTTTACTTTTGGAGAAAATTCAAAACATTCATTATTCAATAGGGCCCAAACTATCAAAAACCAGCGGTTTCAATGAACACACATTTCTTGGTAGAATCATGCAGGACTGAAATTTTTGATGTTTTTCTACTCCTCTCATGAGCCCAAACAAGTCTCTAAAAGCATGAGTTTGCAACTACTTTACTTTTGGAGAAAATTCAAAACATTCATTATTCAATAGGGCCCAAACTATCAAAAACCAGCGGTTTCAATGAACACACATTTTTTAGTAGAATCATGCAGGACTGAAATTTTTGATGTTTTTCTACTCCTCTCATGAGCCCAAACAAGTCTCTAAAAGCATGAGTTTGCAACTACTTTACTTTTGGAGAAAATTCAAAACATTCATTATTCAATAGAGCCCAATAGCAAAAATCAGGTTTTGAATGAAGAATCACATTTCTTGGTAGAATCATGCAGGATTGAAATTTTTGATGGTTTTTTACTCCTCTCAACAGCCCAAACAAGTTTCTAAAAGCATGAGTTTGCAACTACTTTACTTTTGGAGAAAATTCAAAACATTCATTATTCAATAGAGCCCAATAGCAAAAATCAGGTTTTGAATGAAGAATCACATTTCTTGGTAAAATCATGCAGGATTGAAATTTTTGATGGTTTTTTACTCCTCTCAACAGCCCAAACAAGTTTCTAAAAGGATGAGTTTGCAACTACTTTACTTTTGGAGAAAATTCAAAACATTCATTATTCAATAGGGCCCAAACTATCAAAAACCAGCGGTTTCAATGAACACACATTTCTTGGTAGAATCATGCAGGACTGAAATTTTTGATGTTTTTCTACTCCTCTCATGAGCCCAAACAAGTCTCTAAAAGCATGAGTTTGCAACTACTTTACTTTTGGAGAAAATTCAAAACATTCAACTATTCAATAGAGCCCAATAGCAAAAATCAGGTTTTGAATGAAGAATCACATTTCTTGGTAAAATCATGCAGGATTGAAATTTTTGATGGTTTTTTACTCCTCTCAACAGCCCAAACAAGTTTCTAAAAGGATGAGTTTGCAACTACTTTACTTTTGGAGAAAATTCAAAACATTCATTATTCAATAGGGCCCAAACTATCAAAAACGAGCGGTTTGAATGAACACACATTTCTTGGTAGAATCATGCAGGACTGAAATTTTTGATGTTTTTCTACTCCTCTCATGAGCCCAAACAAGTCTCTAAAAGCATGAGTTTGCAACTACTTTACTTTTGGAGAAAATTCAAAACATTCATTACTCAAAAGAGCCCAATAGCAAAAACCAGCGTTTTGAATGAAGAATCACATTTCTTGGTAGAATCATGCAGGATTGAAATTTTTGATGGTTTTTTACTCCTCTCAACAGCCCAAACAAGTTTCTAAAAGGATGAGTTTGCAACTACTTTACTTTTGGAGAAAATTCAAAACATTCATTATTCAATAGGGCCCAAACTATCAAAAACCAGCGGTTTCAATGAACACACATTTCTTGGTAGAATCATGCAGGACTGAAATTTTTGATGTTTTTCTACTCCTCTCATGAGCCCAAACAAGTCTCTAAAAGCATGAGTTTGCAACTACTTTACTTTTGGAGAAAATTCAAAACATTCACTATTCAATAGAGCCCAATAGCAAAAATCAGGTTTTGAATGAAGAATCACATTTCTTGGTAAAATCATGCAGGATTGAAATTTTTGATGGTTTTTTACTCCTCTCAACAGCCCAAACAAGTTTCTAAAAGGATGAGTTTGCAACTACTTTACTTTTGGAGAAAATTCAAAACATTAATTATTCAATAGGGCCCAAACTATCAAAAACCAGCGGTTTGAATGAACACACATTTCTTGGTAGAATCATGCAGGAATGAAATTTTTGATGTTTTTCTACTCCTCTCATGAGCCCAAACAAGTCTCTAAAAGCATGAGTTTGCAACTACTTTACTCTTGGAGAAAATTCAAAACATTCATTACTCAAAAGAGCCCAATAGCAAAAACCAGCGTTTTGAATGAAGAATCACATTTCTTGGTAGAATCATGCAGGATTGAAATTTTTGATGGTTTTTTACTCCTCTCAACAGCCCAAACAAGTTTCTAAAAGGATGAGTTTGCAACTACTTTACTTTTGGAGAAAATTCAAAACATTCATTATTCAATAGGGCCCAAACTATCAAAAACCAGCGGTTTCAATGAACACACATTTTTTAGTAGAATCATGCAGGACTGAAATTTTTGATGTTTTTCTACTCCTCTCATGAGCCCAAACAAGTCTCTAAAAGCATGAGTTTGCAACTACTTTACTTTTGGAGAAAATTCAAAACATTCATTATTCAATAGAGCCCAATAGCAAAAATCAGGTTTTGAATGAAGAATCACATTTCTTGGTAGAATCATGCAGGATTGAAATTTTTGATGGTTTTTTACTCCTCTCAACAGCCCAAACAAGTTTCTAAAAGCATGAGTTTGCAACTACTTTACTTTTGGAGAAAATTCAAAACATTCATTATTCAATAGAGCCCAATAGCAAAAATCAGGTTTTGAATGAAGAATCACATTTCTTGGTAGAATCATGCAGGGTTGAAATTTTTGATGGTTTTTTACTCCTCTCAACAGCCCAAACAAATTTCTAAAAGGATGAGTTTGCAACTACTTTACTTTAGGAGAAAATTCAAAACATTCATTATTCAATAGGGCCCAAAATATCAAAAACCAGCGGTTTGAATGAACACACATTTCTTGGTAGAATCGTGCAGGACTGAAATTTTTGATGTTTTTCTACTCCTCTCATGAGCCCAAACAAGTCTCTAAAAGGATGAGTTTGCAACTACTTTACTTTTGGAGAAAATTCAAAACATTCATTATTCAATAGAGCCCAATAGCAAAAACCAGCGTTTTGAATGAAGAATCACATTTCTTGGTAGAATCATGCAGGATTGAAATTTTTGATGGTTTTTTACTCCTCTCAACAGCACAAACAAGTTTCTAAAAGGATGAGTTTGTAACTACTTTACTTTTGGAGAAAATTCAAAACATTCATTTTTCAATAGGGCCCAAACTATCAAAAACCAGCGGTTTCAATGAACACACATTTCTTGGTAGAATCATGCAGGACTGAAATTTTTGATGTTTTTCTACTCCTCTCATGAACCCAAACAAGTCTCTAAAAGCATGAGTTTGCAACTACTTTACTTTTGGTGAAAATTCAAAACATTCATTATTCAAAGAGCCCAATAGCAAAAATCAGGTTTTGAATGAAGAATCACATTTCTTGGTAGAATCATGCAGGATTGAAGTTTTTGATGGTTTTTTACTCCTCTCAAGAGCCCAAACAAGTTTCTAAAAGGATGAGTTTGCAACTACTTTACTTTTGGAGAAAATTCAAAACATTCATTATTCAATAGGGCCCAAAATATAAAAAAACAGCGGTTTGAATGAACACACATTTCTTGGTAGAATCGTGCAGGACTGAAATTTTTGATATTTTTCTACTCCTCTCATGAGCCCAAACAAGTCTCTTAAAGGATGAGTTTGCAACTACTTTACTTTTGTAGAAAATTCAAAACATTCATTATTCAATATAGCCGAATAGCAAAAATCAGGTTTTGAATGAAGAATCACATTTCTTGGTAGAATCATGCAGGATTGAAATTTTTGATGGTTTTTTACTCCTCTCAAAAGCCCAAACAAGTTTCTAAAAGGATGAGTTTGCAACTACTTTACTTTTGGAGAAAATTCAAAACATTCATTATTCAATAGGGCCCAAACTATCAAAAACCAGCGGTTTGAATGAACACACATTTCTTGGTAGAATCATGCAGGACTGAAATTTTTGATGTTTTTCTACTCCTCTCATGAGCCCAAACAAGTCTCTAAAAGCATGAGTTTGCAACTACTTTACTTTTGGAGAAAATTCAAAACATTCATTATTCAATAGAGCCCAATAGCAAAAATCAGGTTTTGAATGAAGAATCACATTTCTTGGTAGAATCATGCAGGATTGAAATTTTTGATGGTTTTTTACTCCTCTCAACAGACCAAACAAGTTTCTAAAAGGATGAGTTTGCAACTACTTTACTTTTGGAGAAAATTCAAAACATTCATTATTCAATAGGGCCCAAAATATCAAAAACCAGCGGTTTGAATGAACACACATTTCTTGGTAGAATCGTGCAGGACTGAAATTTTTGATGTTTTTCTACTCCTCTCATGAGCCCAAACAAGTCTCTAAAAGGATGAGTTTGCAACTACTTTACTTTTGGAGAAAATTCAAAACATTCATTATTCAATAGAGCCCAATAGCAAAAACCAGCGTTTTGAATGAAGAATCACATTTATTGGTAGAATCATGCAGGATTGAAATTTTTGATGGTTTTTTACTACTCTCAACAGCCCAAACAAGTTTCTAAAAGGATGAGTTTGCAACTGCTTTACTTTTGGAGAAAATTCAAAACATTCATTATTCAATAGGGCCCAAAATATCCAAAACCAGCGGTTTGATTGAACACTCACATTTCTTGGAAGAATCGTGCAGGACTGAAATTTTTGATGTTTTTCTACTCCTCTCATGAGCCCAAACAAGACTCTAAAAGGATGAGTTTGCAACTACTTTACTTTTGGAGAAAATTCAAAACATTCATTATTCAATAGAGCCGAATAGCAAAAATCAGGTTTTGAATGAAGAATCACATTTCTTGGTAGAATAATGCAGGATTGAAATTTTTGATAGATTTTTACTCCTCTCACAAGCCCAAACAAGTTTCTAAAAGGATGAGTTTGCAACTACTTTACTTTTGGAGAAAATTCAAAACATTCATTATTCAATAGAGCCCAATAGCAAAAATCAGGTTTTGAATGAAGAATCACATTTCTTGGTAGAATCATGCAGGATTGAAATTTTTGATGGTTTTTTACTCCTCTCAACAGCCCAAACAAGTTTCTAAAAGAATGAGTTTGTAACTACTTTACTTTTGGAGAAAATTCAAAACATTCATTATTCAATAGGGCCCAAAATATCAAAAACCAGCGGTTTGAATGAACACACATTTCTTGGTAGAATCGTGCAGGACTGAAATTTTTGATGTTTTTCTACTCCTCTCATGAGCCCAAACAAGTCTCTAAAAGGATGAGTTTGCAACTACTTTACTTTTGGAGAATATTCAAAACATTCATTATTCAATAGAGCCCAATAGCAAAAACCAGCGTTTTGAATGAAGAATCACATTTCTTGGTAGAATCATGCAGGATTGAAATTTTTGATGGTTTTTTACTCCTCTCAACAGCCCAAACAAGTTTCTAAAAGGATGAGTTTGCAACTACTTTACTTTTGGAGAAAATTCAAAACATTCATTATTCAATAGGGCCCAAACTATCAAAAACCAGCGGTTTGAATGAACACACATTTCTTGGTAGAATCATGCAGGACTGAAATTTTTGATGTTTTTCTACTCCTCTCATGAGCCCAAACAAGTCTCTAAAAGGATGAGTTTGCAACTACTTTACTTTTGGAGAAAATTCAAAACATTCATTATTCAATAGAGCCTAATAGCAAAAATCAGGTTTTGAATGAAGAATCACATTTCTTGGTAGAATCATGCAGGATTGAAATTTTTGATGGTTTTTTACTCCTCTCAACAGCCCAAACACATTTCTAAAAGGATGAGTTTGCAACTACTTTACTTTTGGAGAAAATTCAAAACATTCATTATTCAATAGGGCCCAAAATATCAAAAACCAGTGGTTTGAATGAACACACATTTCTTGGTAGAATCGTGCAGGACTGAAATTTTTGATGTTTTTCTACTCCTCTCATGAGCCCAAACAAGTCTCTAAAAGGATGAGTTTGCAACTACTTTACTTTTGGAGAAAATTCAAAACATTCATTATTCAATAGAGCCCAATAGCAAAAACCAGCGTTTTGAATGAAGAATCACATTTCTTGGTAGAATCATGCAGGATTGAAATTTTTGATGGTTTTTTACTCCTCTCAACAGCCCAAACAAGTTTCTAAAAGGATGAGTTTGTAACTACTTTACTTTTGGAGAACATTCAAAACATTCATTTTTCAATAGGGCCCAAACTATCAAAAAACAGCGGTTTCAATGAACACACATTTCTTGGTAGAATCATGCAGGACTGAAATTTTTGATGTTTTTCTACTCCTCTCATGAGCCTAAACAAGTCTCTAAAAGCATGAGTTTGCAACTACTTTACTTTTGGAGAAAATTCAAAACATTCATTATTCAATAGAGCCCAATAGCAAAAATCAGGTTTTGAATGAAGAATCACATTTATTGGTAGAATCATGCAGGATTGAAATTTTTGATGGCTTTTTACTCCTCTCAACAGTCCAAACAAGTTTCTAAAAGGATGAGTTTGCAACTACTTTAGTTTTGGAGAAAATTCAAAACATTCATTATTCAATAGGGCCAAAACTATCAAAAACCAGCGGTTTGAATGAACACACATTTCTTGGTAGAATCGTGCAGGACTGAAATTTTTGATGTTTTTCTACTCCTCTCATGAGCACAAACAAGTCTCTTAAAGGATGAGTTTGCAACTACTTTACTTTTGGAGAAAATTCAAAACATTCATTATTCAATATAGCCGAATAGCAAAAATCAGGTTTTGAATGAAGAATCACATTTCTTGGTAGAATCATGCAGGATTGAAATTTTTGATGGTTTTTTACTCCTCTCAAAAGCCCAAACAAGTTTCTAAAAGGATGAGTTTGCAACTACTTTACTTTTGGAGAAAATTCAAAACATTCATTATTCAATAGGGCCCAAACTATCAAAAACCAGCGGTTTGAATGAACACTCACATTTCTTGGTAGAATCGTGCAGGACTGAAATTTTTGATGTTTTTCTACTCCTCTCATGAGCCCAAACAAGACTCTAAAAGGATGAGTTTGCAACTACTTTACTTTTGGAGAAAATTCAAAACATTCATTATTCAATAGAGCCCAATAGCAAAAACCAGCGTTTTGAATGAAGAATCACATTTCTTGGTAGAATCATGCAGGATTGAAATTTTTGATGGTTTTTTACTCCTCTCAACAGCCCAAACAAGTTTCTAAAAGGATGAGTTTGCAACTACTTTACTTTTGGAGAAAATTCAAAACATTCATTATTCAATAGGGCCCAAAATATCAAAAACCAGCGGTTTGAATGAACACACATTTCTTGGTTGAATCGTGCAGGACTGAAATTTTTGATGTTTTTCTACTCCTCTCATGAGCCCAAACAAGACTCTAAAAGGATGAGTTTGCGGGGGGCGTGGTTTGCAGGGGACAGGAGCAGACGTGTTTTGCTGAGCTCCTGTTATTTCCCCTATTTAAGCCTGCAAAAGCTTACTTTTAAAGCAGAACTTTTGACTCTTAAACTTTCTAAGAATGCCTGGAATAAAGAAGAACCCGGATCCGAAGAAAAACAACTTTAATACTGGATTAAACAGTTCTCTGAAGAGATCTGAAGGAGGCCTGCCTTCCAAAACAAAGCCGCGGCCTGGATTTACAGCACCCGGCCAAGAGAAGTGGAAGGAGATGACTCAGCTTGACCAGCAGACTCCCTGGGCTGTAGGCGCTAAAGAAACATCGCAGACAGCGACCCCAGTACTTCAACGGTCAAGCCTGCTGAAGTGTCAGGAGATCCCGGGGAGATTTACAGGAAAAACCTCCCCGGGGTCGGTACTGGAAAGAGAATTTATAACAAAATTTAAAGCAGCTACTGGAATAACACTTAATTCATTGGGGGAGCTAGATGAAAAGGGAATGGAGGAAAGGTGGGGTGAAACAGCATTGTATATAATGGACGAGATGGCTAAGAGGGAGAGATTGGTATTAATGGAGGAAATGGAAATGATAAGCTCTATTACAGTGGAACAGACACATAATAATAGAGATGATCCCATGAGGAGGGGGGAGGAATTAAATGTTTCTAATGATATAAGCTTTGGCATAGGGGATAGCTTTAAGTTATGTGACAGGGTGGTAATGGGGGATGAAGACCAACAGGATTACACTACAACCTTAATAGGACATAACCAGCATAGGCCCCTTTCACCCATTTTAATTATTGATGGTAGACTTAGACATGAAGCACCAATATTTATCCCAAAAAAGGATGAGAAGGTACTTTATGGGTCATGGCAAGGGGAAGAAATAGAGACTCAAAGTTTTGAATTTTCTGGGCCCAGTGACCACTCAGGGGATTTATCTGATCAAGCAAATAATTCGTATAACTCATTAGAGGATTTGCAAGGTATACATTTAGAGGACAATTCGGAGTTGGGGTCACCTGAACATAGACGTAGTGATATATCTGTTAGTACAGATTCTGAATTTAATCCTCCAGATTTTTCTTCAGAAGATGAGCAAGAGGGTAACTCTGAATATGAAGGGAATGACCATAGGAAGGAAAAATATAGTACACCTATCACATCATTAATTGACACAATACCTGCATCTGATGGTTATCCTACAGAGGATTTCCTAATTAAATTAGTTAAAGCTTTATTAATATCTGTTGAAACACTAAGGGGGAATTCTATTATAGGGGAAAATTCAGAAGCAACTTGTACGTCAGAGCTTTCCTTAAAAGAACTCTTCCAAAAAGTGCTGCTTTCCTTCCTGGAAGGACTTAATTCTAAACCTACAACAACCTCAGTTATTCCTACTCAAAATTTCAGAACGAATGATATTTCTCAGTTGAAACTCGAAGCTCTACGTCCTGAAGAAACCAAGAATTTATTTTCACTTGCAAAATCTGCAGAAAAAATTCAAGAAGACATAGACTTCTTCAGAAATAATCTGGCTATATATGAAGACTTTAAGAGGAAAAACAACGTTAAGATTAGGGGAATCCCAGAGAAAGTCCCTGCCTTTCAATTAAACAATTAAATCTCCTCAATGATTCATCAAATTATCCCTCACACAAGCAAGATAAACCTGATTGAGAAAGCCTTTAGAGTCCGCAGACCTCCTTCCCTCCCGTCTGACGTTCCCAGAGATGTCATTGTCTCATTTTATCCTAATTGGATTAGAAATATATTGCTGAACATTGCTAAAGATCCGCTGTTTCTCTCATCATCTTATAGCCACCTATCCTTCTATAAAGATTTTTCCAAGGACACATGGAAGAAAAGAAGATCATTCCAAGCAATAACGAAGGAACTTCGTTGTGCTAATATTTCTTATACTTGGACCCAAAATTCCTCACTCCAGATAAAGTTTGCAGCAAAGATGTTTCTCATTTCTTCCTTGGAAGAGGGTATGAAATTTTTGAAAAATATTGGAAGATTGCCCTCGGCAGACTCACCTGGGATCTCGAAACTTCTTAAAGCAGACATCAACCCTCCGTGAAGATGTCTAAAGATTGCAAAACTTTAAGATGGTGGCAGACTTGTTCTTCTTTATATTATTTTATTTTTTTTTTTTTAGGAGTAAAATTATTCATGTTTTTAAATCTACAAAGATTCGGGCACTAATAATAGTAGTACGTTTTAACAGGGCAAATTATTTGTGTTTAACAGATTACAACTAGGAAGATTAAGAAGTATAATTATAATTATATATATATATTATATTTATGTAGAATAAGCAGGTATCTGCTTTGTAGCTTTGTTTGAACCTTATTTACCCCAATCGGTCCTAGAGCCACCTTGTGTGGTTTAGGATGGGGGGGTAAAGCCTCCAAACAGGTCCTAGACCACTTAGTGGTTACGGACGGGACAGGTAACATGCAACTATAGCTTTTTGTACATATGACGTAATATGGTACCTTATGTTTGTATACCTGTCTATCCCCCATCTGGGGGACTCCCTGTACTTACAGGGGGTATCCTTTTCTCACCTAACCTTTTCCCACTTTCTTTCCTATCCTGTTAAAAATTCTGAAACGTTAATAAAAAATATTTAAATAAAAAAAGGATGAGTTTGCAACTACTTTACTTTTGGAGAAAATTCAAAACATTCATTATTCAATAGGGCCCAAACTATCAAAAACCAGTGGTTTGAATGAACACACATTTCTTGGTAGAATCATGCAGGACTGAAATTTTTGATGTTTTTCTACTTCTCTCATGAGCCCAAACAAGTCTCTAAAAGCATGAGTTTGCAACTACTTTACTTTTGGAGAAAATTCAAAACATTCATTATTCAATAGAGCCCAATAGCAAAAATCAGGTTTTGAATGAAGAATCACATTTCTTGGTAGAATCATGCAGGATTGAAATTTTTGATGGTTTTTTACTCCTCTCAACAGCCCAAACAAGTTTCTAAAAGGATGAGTTTGCAACTACTTTACTTTTGGAGAAAATTCAAAACATTCATTATTCAATAGGGCCCAAAATATCAAAAACCAGCGGTTTGAATGAACACACATTTCTTGGTAGAATCGTGCAGGACTGAAATTTTTGATGTTTTTCTACTCCTCTCATGAGCCCAAACAAGTCTCTAAAAGGATGAGTTTGCAACTACTTTACTTTTGGAGAAAATTCAAAACATTCATTATTCAATAGAGCCCAATAGCAAAAACCAGCGTTTTGAATGAAGAATCACATTTCTTGGTAGAATCATGCAGGATTGAAATTATTGATGGTTTTTTACTCCTCTCAACAGCCCAAACAAGTTTCTAAAAGGATGAGTTTGCAACTACTTTACTTTTGGAGAAAATTCAAAACATTCACTATTCAATAGGGCCCAAACTATCAAAAACCAGCGGTTTGAATGAACACACATTTCTTGGTAGAATCGTGCAGGACTGAAATTTTTGATGTTTTTCTACTCCTCTCATGAGCCCAAACAAGTCTCTAAAAGGATGAGTTTGCAACTACTTTACTTTTGGAGAAAATTCAAAACATTCATTATTCAATAGAGCCCAATAGCAAAAATCAGGTTTTGAATGAAGAATCACATTTATTGGTAGAATCATGCAGGATTGAAATTTTTGATGACTTTTTACTCCTCTCAACAGCCCAAACAAGTTTCTAAAAGAATGAGTTTGTAACTACTTTACTTTTGGAGAAAATTCAAAACATTCATTATTCAATAGAGCCAAAACTATCAAAAACCAGCGGTTTGAATGAACACACATTTCTTGGTAGAATCGTACAGGACTGAAATTTTTGATGTTTTTCTACTCCTCTCATGAGCCCAAACAAGTCTCTTAAAGGATGAGTTTGCAACTATTTTACTTTTGGAGAAAATTCAAAACATTCATTATTCAATATAGCCAAATAGCAAAAATCAGGTTTTGAATGAAGAATCACATTTCTTGGTAGAATCATGCAGGATTGAAATT
The DNA here is from genome assembly GCF_039654945.1 of Dendrobates tinctorius. Classification (NCBI taxonomy): domain Eukaryota; kingdom Metazoa; phylum Chordata; class Amphibia; order Anura; family Dendrobatidae; genus Dendrobates; species Dendrobates tinctorius. The sequence continues at coordinate 251,995 of NW_027361966.1, forward strand.
TTTGATGGTTTTTTACTCCTCTCAAAAGCCCAAACAAGTTTCTAAAAGGATGAGTTTGCAACTACTTTACTTTTGGAGAAAATTCAAAACATTCATTATTCAATAGGGCCCAAACTATCAAAAACCAGCGGTTTGAATGAACACTCACATTTCTTGGTAGAATCGTGCAGGACTGAAATTTTTTATGTTTTTCTACTCCTCTCATGAGCCCAAACAAGTCTCTAAAAGGGTGAGTTTGCAACTACTTTACTTTTGGAGAAAATTCAAAACATTCATTATTCAATAGAGCCCAATAGCAAAAATCAGGTTTTGAATGAAGAATCACATTTCTTGGTAGAATCATGCAGGATTGAAATTTTTGATGGTTTTTTACTCCTCTCAACAGCCCAAACAAGTTTCTAAAAGGATGAGTTTGCAACTACTTTACTTTTGGAGAAAATTCAAAACATTCATTATTCAATAGGGCCCAAAATATCAAAAACCAGCGGTTTGAATGAACACACATTTCTTGGTAGAATCGTGCAGGACTGAAATTTTTGATGTTTTTCTACTCCTCTCATGAGCCCAAACAAGTCTCTAAAAGGATGAGTTTGCAACTACTTTACTTTTGGAGAAAATTCAAAACATTCATTATTCAATAGAGCCCAATAGCAAAAATCAGGTTTTGAATGAAGAATCACATTTATTGGTAGAATCATGCAGGATTGAAATTTTTGATGGCTTTTTACTCCTCTCAACAGTCCAAACAAGTTTCTAAAAGGATGAGTTTGCAACTACTTTACTTTTGGAGAAAATTCAAAACATTCATTATTCAATAGGGCCAAAACTATCAAAAACCAGCGGTTTGAATGAACACACATTTCTTGGTAGAATCTTGCAGGACTGAAATTTTTGATGTTTTTCTACTCCTCTCATGAGCCCAAACAAGTCTCTTAAAGGATGAGTTTGCAACTACTTTACTTTTGGAGAAAATTCAAAACATTCATTATTCAATATAGCCGAATTGCAAAAATCAGGTTTTGAATGAAGAATCACATTTCTTGGTAGAATCATGCAGGATTGAAATTTTTGATGGTTTTTTACTCCTCTCAAAACCCCAAACAAGTTTCTAAAAGGATGAGTTTGCAACTACTTTACTTTTGGAGAAAATTCAAAACATTCATTATTCAATAGGGCCCAAACTATCAAAAACCAGCGGTTTGAATGAACACTCACATTTCTTGGTAGAATCGTGCAGGACTGAAATTTTTGATGTTTTTCTACTCCTCTCATGAGCCCAAACAAGACTCTAAAAGGATGAGTTTGCAACTACTTTACTTTTGGAGAAAATTCAAAACATTCATTATTCAATAGAGACCAATAGCAAAAACCAGCGTTTTGAATGAAGAATCACATTTCTTGGTAGAATTATGCAGGATTGAAATTTTTGATGGTTTTTTACTCCTCTCAACAGCCCAAACAAGTTTCGAAAAGGATGAGTTTGCAACTGCTTTACTTTTGGAGAAAATTCAAAACATTCATTATTCAATAGGGCCCAAAATATCCAAAACCAGCGGTTTGATTGAACACTCACATTTCTTGGTAGAATCGTGCAGGACTGAAATTTTTGATGTTTTTCTACTCCTCTCATGAGCCCAAACAAGACTCTAAAAGGATGAGTTTGCAACTACTTTACTTTTGGAGAAAATTCAAAACATTCATTATTCAATAGAGACCAATAGCAAAAACCAGCGTTTTGAATGAAGAATCACATTTCTTGGTAGAATCATGCAGGATTGAAATTTTTGATGTTTTTTTACTCCTCTCAACAGCCCAAACAAGTTTCTAAAAGGATGAGTTTGCAACTACTTTACTTTTGGAGAAAATTCAAAACATTCATTATTCAATAGGGCCCAAAATATCAAAAACCAGCGGTTTGAATGAACACACATTTCTTGGTTGAATCGTGCAGGACTGACATTTTTGATGTTTTTCTACTCCTCTCATGAGCCCAAACAAGACTCTAAAAGGATGAGTTTGCGGGGGGCGTGGTTTGCAGGGGACAGGAGCAGACGTGTTTTGCTGAGCTCCTGTTATTTCCCCTATTTAAGCCTGCAAAAGCTTACTTTTAAAGCAGAACTTTGGACTCTTAAACTTTCTAAGAATGCCTGGAATAAAGAAGAACCCGGATCCGAAGAAAAACAACTTTAATACTGGATTAAACAGTTCTCTGAAGAGATCTGAAGGAGGCCTGCCTTCCAAAACAAAGCCGCGGCCTGGATTTACAGCACCCGGCCAAGAGAAGTGGAAGGAGATGACTCAGCTTGACCAGCAGACTCCCTGGGCTGTAGGCGCTAAAGAAACATCGCAGACAGCGACCCCAGTACTTCAACGGTCAAGCCTGCTGAAGTGTCGGGAGATCCCGGGGAGATTTACAGGAAAAACCTCCCCGGGGTCGGTACTGGAAAGAGAATTTATAACAAAATTTAAAGCAGCTACTGGAATAACACTTAATTCATTGGGGGAGCTAGATGAAAAGGGAATGGAGGAAAGGTGGGGTGAAACAGCATTGTATATAATGGGCGAGATGGCTAAGAGGGAGAGATTGGTATTAATGGAGGAAATGGAAATGATAAGCTCTATTACAGTGGAACAGACACATAATAATAGAGATGATCCCAAGAGGAGGGGGGAGGAATTAAATGTTTCTAATGATATAAGCTTTGGCATAGGGGATAGCTTTAAGTTATGTGACAGGGTGGTAATGGGGGATAAAGACCAACAGGATTACACTACAACCTTAATAGGACATAACCAGCATAGGCCCCTTTCACCCATTTTAATTATTGATGGTAGACTTAGACATGAAGCACCAATATTTATCCCAAAAAAGGATGAGAAGGTACTTTATGGGTCATGGCAAGGGGAAGAAATAGAGACTCAAAGTTTTGAATTTTCTGGGCCCAGTGACCACTCAGGGGATTTATCTGATCAAGCAAATAATTCGTATAACTCATTAGAGGATTTGCAAGGTATACATTTAGAGGACAATTCGGAGTTGGGGTCACCTGAACATAGACGTAGTGATATATCTGTTAGTACAGATTCTGAATTTAATCCTCCAGATTTTTCTTCAGAAGATGAGCAAGAGGGTAGCTCTGAATATGAAGGGAATGACCATAGGAAGGAAAAATATAGTACACCTATCACATCATTAATTGACACAATACCTGCATCTGATGGTTATCCTACAGAGGATTTCCTAATTAAATTAGTTAAAGCTTTATTAATATCTGTTGAAACACTAAGGGGGAATTCTATTATAGGGGAAAATTCAGAAGCAACTTGTACGTCAGAGCTTTTCTTAAAAGAACTCTTCCAAAAAGTGCTGCTTTCCTTCCTGGAAGGACTTAATTCTAAACCTACAACAACCTCAGTTATTCCTATTCAAAATTTCAGAACGAATGATATTTCTCCGTTGAAACTCGAAACTCTACGTCCTGAAGAAACCAAGAATTTATTTTCACTTGCAAAATCTGCAGAAAAAATTCAAGAAGACATAGACTTCTTCAGAAATAATCTGGCTATATATGAAGACTTTAAGAGGAAAAACAACGTTAAGATTAGGGGAATCCCAGAGAAAGTCCCTGCCTTTCAATTAAACAATTATATCTCCTCAATGATTCATCAAATTATCCCTCACACAAGCAAGATAAACCTGATTTGGAAAGCCTTTAGAGTCCGCAGACCTCCTTCCCTCCCGTCTGACGTTCCCAGAGATGTCATTGTCTCATTTTATCCTAATTGGATTAGAAATATATTGCTGAACATTGCTAAAGATCCGCTGTTTCTCTCATCATCTTATAGCCACCTATCCTTCTATAAAGATTTTTCCAAGGACACATGGAAGAAAAGAAGATCATTCCAAGCAATAACGAAGGAACTTCGTTGTGCTAATATTTCTTATACTTGGACCCAAAATTCCTCACTCCAGATAAAGTTTGCAGCAAAGATGTTTCTCATTTCTTCCTTGGAAGAGGGTATGAAATTTTTGAAAAATATTGGAAGATTGCCCTCGGCAGACTCACCTGGGATCTCGAAACTTCTTAAAGCAGACATCAACCCTCCGTGAAGATGTCTAAAGATTACAAAACTTTAAGATGGTGGCAGACTTGTTCTTCTTTATATTATTTTATTTTTTTTTTTTAGGAGTAAAATTATTCATGTTTTTAAATCTACAAAGATTCGGGCACTAATAATAGTAGTACGTTTTAACAGGGCAAATTATTTGTGTTTAACAGATTACAACTAGGAAGATTAAGAAGTATAATTATAATTATATACATATATTATATTTATGTAGAATAAGCAGGTATCTGCTTTGTAGCTTTGTTTGAACCTTATTTACCCCAATCGGTCCTAGAGCCACCTTGTGTGGTTTAGGATGGGGGGGTAAAGCCTCCAAACAGGTCCTAGACAACTTAGTGGTTACGGACGGGACAGGTAACATGCAACTATAGCTTTTTGTACATATGACGTAATATGGTACTTTATGTTTGTATACCTGTCTATCCCCCATCTGGGGGTCTCCCTGTACTTACAGGGGGTATCCTTTTCTCACCTAACCTTTTCCCACTTTCTTTCCTTTCCTGTTAAAAATTCTGAAACGTTAATAAAAAATATTTAAATAAAAAAAGGATGAGTTTGCAACTACTTTACTTTTGGAGAAAATTCAAAACATTCATTATTCAATAGGGCCCAAACTATCAAAAACCAGCGGTTTGAATGAACACACATTTCTTGGTAGAATCATGCAGGACTGAAATTTTTGATGTTTTTCTACTTCTCTCATGAGCCCAAACAAGTCTCTAAAAGCATGAGTTTGCAACTACTTTACTTTTGGAGAAAATTCAAAACATTCATTATTCAATAGAGCCCAATAGCAAAAACCAGCGTTTTGAATGAAGAATCACATTTCTTGGTAGAATCATGCAGGATTGAAATTTTTGATGGTTTTTTACTCCTCTCAACAGCCCAAACAAGTTTCTAAAAGGATGAGTTTGCAACTACTTTACTTTTGGAGAAAATTCAAAACATTCATTATTCAATAGGGCCCAAAATATCAAAAACCAGCGGTTTGAATGAACACACATTTCTTGCTAGAATCGTGCAGGACTGAAATTTTTGATGTTTTTCTACTCCTCTCATGACCCCAAACAAGTCTCTAAAAGGATGAGTTTGCAACTACTTTACTTTTGGAGAAAATTCAAAACATTCATTATTCAATAGAGCCCAATAGCAAAAACCAGCGTTTTGAATGAAGAATCACATTTCTTGGTAGAATCATGCAGGATTGAAATTTTTGATGGTTTTTTACTCCTCTCAACAGCCCAAACAAGTTTCTAAAAGGATGAGTTTGTAACTGCTTTACTTTTGGAGAAAATTCAAAACATTCATTATTCAATAGGGCCCAAAATATCCAAAACCAGCGGTTTGATTGAACACTCACATTTTTTGGTAGAATCGTGCAGGACTTAAATTTTTGATGTTTTTCTACTCCTCTCATGAGCCCAAACAAGACTCTAAAAGGATGAGTTTGCAACTACTTTACTTTTGGAGAAAATTCAAAACATTCATTATTCAATAGAGCCGAATAGCAAAAATCAGGTTTTGAATGAAGAATCACATTTCTTGGTAGAATAATGCAGGATTGAAATTTTTGATAGATTTTTACTCCTCTCAAAAGCCCAAACAAGTTTCTAAAAGGATGAGTTTGCAACTACTTTACTTTTGGAGAAAATTCAAAACATTCATTATTCAATAGGGCCCAAAATATCAAAAACCAGCGGTTTGAATGAACACACATTTCTTGGTAGAATCGTGCAGGACTGAAATTTTTGATGTTTTTCTACTCCTCTCATGAGCCCAAACAAGTCTCTAAAAGGATGAGTTTGCAACTACTTTACTTTTGGAGAAAATTCAAAACATTCATTATTCAATAGAGCCCAATAGCAAAAACCAGCGTTTTGAATGAAGAATCACATTTCTTGGTAGAATCATGCAGGATTGAAATTTTTGATGGTTTTTTACTCCTCTCAACAGCCCAAACAAGTTTCTAAAAGGATGAGTTTGCAACTACTTTACTTTTGGAGAAAATTCAAAACATTCATTATTCAATAGGGCCCAAACTATCAAAAACCAGCGGTTTGAATGAACACACATTTCTTGGTAGAATCATGCAGGACTGAAATTTTTGATGTTTTTCTACTCCTCTCATGAGCCCAAACAAGTCTCTAAAAGGATGAGTTTGCAACTACTTTACTTTTGGAGAAAATTCAAAACATTCATTATTCAATAGAGCCTAATAGCAAAAATCAGGTTTTGAATGAAGAATCACATTTCTTGGTAGAATCATGCAGGATTGAGTTTTTTGATGGTTTTTTACTCCTCTCAACAGCCCAAACACATTTCTAAAAGGATGAGTTTGCAACTACTTTACTTTTGGAGAAAATTCAAAACATTCATTATTCAATAGGGCCCAAAATATCAAAAACCAGTGGTTTGAATGAACACACATTTCTTGGTAGAATCGTGCAGGACTGAAATTTTTGATGTTTTTCTACTCCTCTCATGAGCCCAAACAAGTCTCTAAAAGCATGAGTTTGCAACTACTTTACTTTTGGTGAAAATTCAAAACATTCATTATTCAAAGAGCCCAATAGCAAAAATCAGGTTTTGAATGAAGAATCACATTTCTTGGTAGAATCATGCAGGATTGAAATTTTTGATGGTTTTTTACTCCTCTCCACAGCCCAAACAAGTTTCTAAAAGGATGAGTTTGCAACTACTTTACTTTTGGAGAAAATTCAAAACATTCATTATTCAATAGGGCCCAAAATATCAAAAACCAGCGGTTTGAATGAACACTCACATTTCTTGGTAGAATCGTGCAGGACTGAAATTTTTGATGTTTTTCTACTCCTCTCATGAGCCCAAACAAGACTCTAAAAGGATGAGTTTGCAACTACTTTACTTTTGGAGAAAATTCAAAACATTCATTATTCAATAGAGCCGAATAGCAAAAATCAGGTTTTGAATGAAGAATCACATTTCTTGGTAGAATAATGCAGGATTGAAATTTTTGATAGATTTTTACTCCTCTCAAAAGCCCAAACAAGTTTCTAAAAGGATGAGTTTGCAACTACTTTACTTTTGGAGAAAATTCAAAACATTCATTATTCAATAGGGCCCAAAATATCAAAAACCAGCGGTTTGAATGAACACACATTTCTTGGTAGAATCGTGCAGGACTGAAATTTTTGATGTTTTTTTACTCCTCTCATGAGCCCAAACAAGTCTCTAAAAGGATGAGTTTGCAACTACTTTACTTTTGGAGAAAATTCAAAACATTCATTATTCAATAGAGCCCAATAGCAAAAACCAGCGTTTTGAATGAAGAATCACATTTCTTGGTAGAATCATGCAGGATTGAAATTTTTGATGGTTTTTTACTCCTCTCAACAGCCCAAACAAGTTTCTAAAAGGATGAGTTTGCAACTACTTTACTTTTGGAGAAAATTCAAAACATTCATTATTCAATAGGGCCCAAACTATCAAAAACCAGCGGTTTGAATGAACACACATTTCTTGGTAGAATCATGCAGGACTGAAATTTTTGATGTTTTTCTACTCCGCTCATGAGCCCAAACAAGTCTCTAAAAGGATGAGTTTGCAACTACTTTACTTTTGGAGAAAATTCAAAACATTCATTATTCAATAGAGCCTAATAGCAAAAATCAGGTTTTGAATGAAGAATCACATTTCTTGGTAGAATCATGCAGGATTGAGTTTTTTGATGGTTTTTTACTCCTCTCAACAGCCCAAACACATTTCTAAAAGGATGAGTTTGCAACTACTTTACTTTTGGAGAAAATTCAAAACATTCATTATTCAATAGGGCCCAAAATATCAAAAACCAGTGGTTTGAATGAACACACATTTCTTGGTAGAATCGTGCAGGACTGAAATTTTTGATGTTTTTCTACTCCTCTCATGAGCCCAAACAAGTCTCTAAAAGCATGAGTTTGCAACTACTTTACTTTTGGTGAAAATTCAAAACATTCATTATTCAAAGAGCCCAATAGCAAAAATCAGGTTTTGAATGAAGAATCACATTTCTTGGTAGAATCATGCAGGATTGAAATTTTTGATGGTTTTTTACTCCTCTCAACAGCCCAAACAAGTTTCTAAAAGGATGAGTTTGCAACTACTTTACTTTTGGAGAAAATTCAAAACATTCATTATTCAATAGGGCCCAAAATATAAAAAACCAGCCGTTTGAATGAACACACATTTCTTGGTAGAATCGTGCAGGACTGAAATTTTTGATGTTTTCCTACTCCTCTCATGAGCCCAAACAAGTCTCTAAAAGGATGAGTTTGCAACTACTTTACTTTTGGAGAAAATTCAAAACATTCATTATTCAATAGAGCCCAATAGCAAAAATCAGGTTTTGAATGAAGAATCACATTTCTTGGTAGAATCATGCAGGATTGAAATTTTTGATGGTTTTTTACTCCTCTCCACAGCCCAAACAAGTTTCTAAAAGGATGAGTTTGCAACTACTTTACTTTTGGAGAAAATTCAAAACATTCATTATTCAATAGGGCCCAAAATATCAAAAACCAGCGGTTTGAATGAACACTCACATTTCTTGGTAGAATCGTGCAGGACTGAAATTTTTGATGTTTTTCTACTCCTCTCATGAGCCCAAACAAGTCTCTAAAAGGATGAGTTTGCAACTACTTTACTTTTGGAGAAAATTCAAAACATTCATTATTCAATAGAGCCCAATAGCAAAAACCAGCGTTTTGAATGAAGAATCACATTTCTTGGTAGAATCATGCAGGATTGAAATTTTTGATGGTTTTTTACTCCTCTCATGAGCCCAAACAAGTCTCTAAAAGCATGAGTTTGCAACTACTTGACTTTTGGAGAAAATTCAAAACATTCATTATTCAATAGGGCCCAAACTATCAAAAACCAGCGGTTTGAATGAACACACATTTCTTGGTAAAATCTTGCAGGATTGAAATTTTTGATGTTTTTCTACTCCTCTCATGAGCCCAAACAAGTCTCTAAAAGCATGAGTTTGCAACTACTTTACTTTTGGAGAAAATTCAAAACATTCATTATTCAATAGAGCCCAATAGCAAAAATCAGGTTTTGAATGAAGAATCACATTTCTTGGTAGAATCGTGCAGGACTGAAATTTTTGATGTTTTTCTACTCCTCTCATGAGCCCAAACAAGTCTCTAAAAGGATGAGTTTGCAACTACTTTACTTTTGGAGAAAATTCAAAACATTCATTATTCATTAGAGCCCAATAGCAAAAACCAGCGTTTTGAATGAAGAATCACATTTCTTGGTAGAATCATGCAGGATTGAAATTTTTGATGGTTTTTTACTCCTCTCATGAGCCCAAACAAGTCTCTAAAAGGATGAGTTTGCAACTACTTTACTTTTGGAGAAAATTCAAAACATTCATTATTCAATAGGGCCCAAACTATCAAAAACCAGCGGTTTGAATGAACACACATTTCTTGGTAGAATCTTGCAGGATTGAAATTTTTGATGTTTTTCTACTCCTCTCATGAGCCCAAACAAGTCTCTAAAAGCATGAGTTTGCAACTACTTTACTTTTAGAGAAAATTCAAAACATTCATTATTCAATAGAGCCCAATAGCAAAAATCAGGTTTTGAATGAAGAATCACATTTCTTGGTAGAATCATGCAGGATTGAAATTTTTGATGGTTTTTTACTCCTCTCAACAGCCCAAACAAGTTTCTAAAAGGATGAGTTTGCAACTACTTTACTTTTGGAGAAAATTCAAAACATTCATTATTCAATAGGGCCCAAACTATCAAAAACCAGCGGTTTGAATGAACACACATTTCTTGGTAGAATCATGCAGGACTGAAATTTTTGATGTTTTTCTACTCCTCTAATGAGCCCAAACAAGTCTCTAAAAGCATGAGTTTGCAACTACTTTACTTTTGGAGAAAATTCAAAACATTCATTATTCAATAGAGCCCAATAGCAAAAATCAGGTTTTGAATGAAGAATCACATTTCTTGGTAGAATCATGCAGGATTGAAATTTTTGATGGTTTTTTACTCCTCTCAACAGCCCAAACAAGTTTCTAAAAGGATGAGTTTGCAACTACTTTACTTTTGGAGAAAATTCAAAACATTCATTATTCAATAGGGCCCAAAATATCAAAAACCAGCGTTTTGAATGAAGAATCACATTTCTTGGTAGAATCATGCAGGATTGAAATTTTTGATGGTTTTTTACTCCTCTCAACAGCCCAAACAAGTTTCTAAAAGGATGAGTTTGCAACTACTTTACTTTTGGAGAAAATTCAAAACATTCATTATTCAATAGGGCCCAAACTATCAAAAACCAGCGGTTTGAATGAACACACATTTCTTGGGAGAACCTTGCAGGACTGAAATTTTTGATGTTTTTCTACTCCTCTCATGAGCCCAAACAAGTCTCTAAAAGCATGAGTTTGCAACTACTTTACTTTTGGAGAAAATTCAAAACATTCATTATTCAATAGAGCCCAATAGCAAAAATCAGATTTTGAATGAAGAATCACATTTCTTGTTAGAACCATGCAGAATTGAAATTTTTGATGGTTTTTTACTCCTCTCAACAGCCCAAACAAGTTTCTAAAAGGATGAGTTTGCAACTACTTTACTTTTGGAGAAAATTCAAAACATTCATTATTCAATAGGGCCCAAACTATCAAAAACCAGCGGTTTGAATGAACACACATTTCTTGGTAGAATCATGCAGGACTGAAATTTTTGATGTTTTTCTACTCCTCTCATGAGCCCAAACAAGTCTCTAAAAGCATGAGTTTGCAACTACTTTACTTTTGGAGAAAATTCAAAACATTCATTATTCAATAGAGCCCAATAGCAAAAATCAGGTTTTAAATGAAGAATCACATTTCTTGGTAGAATCATGCAGGATTGAAATTTTTGATGGCTTTTTACTCCTCTCCACAGCCCAAACAAGTTTCTAAAAGGATGAGTTTGCAACTACTTTACTTTTGGAGAAAATTCAAAACATTCATTATTCAATAGGGCCCAAACTATCAAAAACCAGCGGTTTGAATGAACACACATTTCTTGGTAGAGTCGTGCAGGAGTGAAATTTTTGATGTTTTTCTACTCCTCTCATGAGCCCAAACAAGTCTCTAAAAGTATGAGTTTACAACTACTTTACTTTTGGAGAAAATTCAAAACATTCATTATTCAATAAAGCCCAATAGCAAAAACCAGCGTTTTGAATGAAGAATCACATTTCTTGGTAGAATCATGCAGGATTGAAATTTTTGATGGTTTTTTACTCCTCTCATGAGCCCAAACAAGTCTCTAAAAGGATGAGTTTGCAACTACTTTACTTTTGGAGAAAATTCAAAACATTCATTATTCAATAGGGCCCAAACTATCAAAAACCAGCGGTTTGAATGAACACACATTTCTTGGTAGAATCTTGCAGGATTGAAATTTTTGATGTTTTTCTACTCCTCTCATGAGCCCAAACAAGTCTCTAAAAGCATGAGTTTGCAACTACTTTTCTTTTGGAGAAAATTCAAAACATTCATTATTCAATAGAGCCCAATAGCAAAAATCAGGTTTTGAATGAAGAATCACATTTCTTGGTAGAATCATGCAGGATTGAAATTTTTGATGGTTTTTTACTCCTCTCAACAGCCCAAACAAGTTTCTAAAAGGATGAGTTTGCAACTACTTTACTTTTGGAGAAAATTCAAAACATTCATTATTCAATAGGGCCCAAACTATCAAAAACCAGCGGTTTCAATGAACACACATTTCTTGGTAGAATCATGCAGGACTGAAATTTTTGATGTTTTTCTACTCCTCTCATGAGCCCAAACAAGTCTCTAAAAGCATGAGTTTGCAACTACTTTACTTTTGGAGAAAATTCAAAACATTCATTATTCAATAGAGCCCAATAGCAAAAATCAGGTTTTGAATGAAGAATCACATTTCTTGGTAGAATCATGCAGGATTGAAATTTTTGATGGTTTTTTACTCCTCTCAACAGCCCAAACAAGTTTCTAAAAGGATGAGTTTGCAACTACTTTACTTTTGGAGAAAATTCAAAACATTCATTATTCAATAGGGCCCAAAATATCAAAAACCAGCGTTTTGAATGAAGAATCACATTTCTTGGTAGAATCATGCAGGATTGAAATTTTTGATGGTTTTTTACTCCTCTCAACAGCCCAAACAAGTTTCTAAAAGGATGAGTTTGCAACTACTTTACTTTTGGAGAAAATTCAAAACATTCATTATTCAATAGGGCCCAAACTATCAAAAACCAGCGGTTTGAATGAACACACATTTCTTGGGAGAACCTTGCAGGACTGAAATTTTTGATGTTTTTCTACTCCTCTCATGAGCCCAAACAAGTCTCTAAAAGCATGAGTTTGCAACTACTTTACTTTTGGAGAAAATTCAAAACATTCATTATTCAATAGAGCCCAATAGCAAAAATCAGGTTTTAAATGAAGAATCACATTTCTTGGTAGAATCATGCAGGATTGAAATTTTTGAGGGCTTTTTACTCCTCTCCACAGCCCAAACAAGTTTCTAAAAGGATGAGTTTGCAACTACTTTACTTTTGGAGAAAATTCAAAACATTCATTATTCAATAGGGCCCAAACTATCAAAAACCAGCGGTTTGAATGAACACACATTTCTTGGTAGAGTCGTGCAGGAGTGAAATTTTTGATGTTTTTCTACTCCTCTCATGAGCCCAAACAAGTCTCTAAAAGTATGAGTTTACAACTACTTTACTTTTGGAGAAAATTCAAAACATTCATTATTCAATAAAGCCCAATAGCAAAAACCAGCGTTTTGAATCTTCATTCCTTCATTCCTTCATTTCTTGGTAGAATCATGCAGGATTGAAATTTTTGATGGTTTTTTACTCCACTCAACAGCCCAAACAATTTTCTAAAAGGATGAGTTTGCAACTACTTTACTTTTGGAGAAAATTCAAAACATTCATTATTCAATAGGGCCCAAAATATCAAAAACCAGCGGTTTGAATGAACACACATTTCTTGGTAGAATCGTGCAGGACTGAAATTTTTGATGTTTTTCTACTCCTCTCATGAGCCCAAACAAGTCTCTAAAAGGATGAGTTTGGGGGCGTGGCCTGAGCAATGAAGGTGTGAGGATGTGTTTGCTCGGGGCTCCTGCTCAGCCACCTAATTGAAGCGACCTGGAAACGACATACAACCTTTAATCAAGAATTGATACTAATTACAAGATTCGGGAATATCCCTGGATCATTTTGACACCAAAATCTTGAAGATTGAGCTGATAATACTGAAACTGCAGCTGCTGAGGAGAGGTGGTGTTTTTTTTTTCCCGCGCTTTGCAGAGGAGCAGAGCTTGTGCTGATACCCGGCTCCCTCGGCTGAAGGAGAGTCCGGGGAGAAGATTTCGTTATTTCTTTGCTGCCTGGCTCTGGTGGACTTGTTGCCCAGAGGTGAGGAGCTATTTTCAGAAGAGCTGAAACGGAGGAAGTAGCGGCGCCTTTGATATTAATACCCGCCGCGGTTTTTGGCTGCTGCGGCTGTCTGCGGCTTTGGATCACGAGGGAGCCTGCTTGTCAAGATCCAGGAGCTCCCCCTGAAAAGAATAAGACCAGGCACGCCAAGATCTGAGCAGAATTGGGGGAGTTCTTAGCAAAAATCCTTGTCGGTGAGGAGAGCTGCTCGAGCAAGGACTTGATTGACAGCCGCTGCATTCCGAGGCCCGCGGCTGTAGACACGCCGGAGTTTTTGGCCTGCTGCAACTACCTACCATTCCGGATCAAGGGGGAGCCTGTTTGTCACGACTCAGGAGCCCCCCCTGAAGAGAATAAGACCGGGCACGCCTGGATTGGACAAGAATTGAGGGAGTTCTTCGCTGAAATCCTCGGCGGTGAGGAGAACTACAGGAGCCGGTGGAGCCACAGCTTTGAGGAGGACTGAGGCAGAAGGTGGGAGCTCGCGGAGACTGAGGGGCAGATCAGCGCCCTATTACTAAATATTGGTGAGAGGCAGGAGGGGATTCCTGGACGTGGAGTTTTGTGGGGGTGACAGCGGCTGCCGAAATTCTTACCCGCCGCGGTTTTCTGATTGCCGCGCACCCTTGCAGAGCCGGATTAATAGAAGACCGGTTCAGTAAGATCCAGGGGACCCCCCTGGATAATTGAAGACCAGGATCGCTGAGCTCCAACAATGATTCGGGGAGATATAAGGTAATCCTTGGTGGGATCAAGAAGCAGGAGCCGGAGCAGGAACACAGCTGTAAGCTGCGGTCGGGTGTTCAGATCCGCCGCAGTTTTTGGGACTCTGCATCTTCATATATACAGTTTTCTTTGAGGACCCTTTTCTTTAGGATTCGGGAGGTCCCACTGAGTGGCTGGATACCGGGCACGCTGGTAATTAAAAGAATTGGAGATTTCCCTGTATAAAATCATCGGCGGTGCAGGGGAAAGCAGGAGCTTGATTGACATCTGGGGCCAGGAACTTAGATTCATTGCAGCTTTTTTTTTTTAAATAGTTGTGTAAACCTGCGTATTTAGATCTGTGGGTACCCTGGTTGGGGAGGCTTGGGTAGATTATAATAATACATTTCTGGCAAGACAAGATATAGTTACAATAGCGGTTTAAAGGTGTTGATACGCATATCTTGAATTGTTTTTAATCTACTTTGGGGCTGATATTACAAAGGGTGAATCTTTGATGTTCACTGTTTATATTCTTATAGTTTATACTTATTTTATAGAGAAATTGTATCTAAGACGGAGTTAAAATATTTATATAATAATTATTTAATATAAGTGAAATTGACACCCTACATCCTAAGCTAATTTAATTGTCAAGATGGAGGGTGGGGGGACTAAATTTAAACCACTTTTTAAGGTTAATGAATCCTCAAATAAAAATCTAAAGGGGAAACATCCCCCAAATAGGCTGCACAATAAGCCCTCTGAGGATTCCCCTAATCTGCTAAGTCCCATCAAATCAAGGTCCCCATTGAAGAGGGATACGCAGGCTAGTCGGACATCCGCGACATCTTCATATAAACCTTCTCAATTAGAGGTAGAGGGCAAGGGCTCAGTTTCTGATCCCCATAATCCCCTTATGCAAAAGCAGACCGACTCTGAAGTAATGGACACATCTAAGTCTGTTAAAAGGAAAGGCCCTAATTCAAGAGACGCTGATAAGAAATCAATCACAGCTGAATCTGAGGATAACTCAGATTACTCTTCGCCTGATAGCAGCCCTAATAGACAACCTTCTAAAAAAGAGCGTTCTTCATCCCCACATGCTCCAAGACAAGGGTTCGCCCCTATTGATCCGGATGAACTCTTGGCTTCTGAGAAGGGAGTGACGGAGGGTTTTATGGCTAGATTCTGTAAAATGTTTAATGAATCTATTGCTCTAGGCTTCGAATCTCAGAACAAGACACTAAACGAAATAAGTAAAAATTTCTCCCAAAGATTAGAAAAGAGCGAGAATAGGATTTTGGTAGTTGAGAATAAAACAGACACCTTGTTTAAACAAAATTCTCAATTAAAAACGGAAGTGCAGACACTAAAAACTAAATTAATGGATTTGGAGGATAGGAGCAGGAGGAGCAACCTCAAAATAAGAGGTATCCCAGAGAATGTCATGCAAGATGAGCTCTCAAATTATGCAAAGGCCATTTTCAAAAAAGCTCTGCCCGACCTACCAAATTCTGAGTTTAGGATCGATAGAATCCACCGCATTCCTCGTCCGAGGAGCCTGCCTACTGACAAGCCAAGGGACACTATCTTACATATGCACTATTACGAAACCAAAGAAAAAATCTTATCTTATATTAGGGATAAAGGTAACTTTCCAGATCCCTACGCCAATATAAGAATTTTTGGAGACTTCTCTAAAGCAACCATGGACTTCAGGAAGTCTTTCAGAGAAGTTAAC
Source organism: Dendrobates tinctorius (assembly GCF_039654945.1). Lineage (NCBI taxonomy): Eukaryota > Metazoa > Chordata > Amphibia > Anura > Dendrobatidae > Dendrobates > Dendrobates tinctorius. Next base: position 268,044 of record NW_027361966.1, read on the forward strand.
GCAAGCATAAAAGATCTTGGGTTGTCGTATAGGTGGGGTTTCCCGGCTAAACTTCTGGTCTGGTATAAGGGGAAGACCATCCCCTTTTTCTCATCGGAGGAAGCTATGCTCTTCGTTCAGTCTTTTCAGGAGGGTATCGGTTGAATTTACATATGAGTTTAAGGTTTTCCAAAATATTTGTTATCTTTAAATAAGAGAAATTATTAGGAATAATGGGTGGTTGAGTGGGAGTTTAACCACTTTTTTATTTTCTCCCCAAACTAGGTGAGAATCCTTCTTGCTTGGATTCCTCCAGGAGAACTCATTTGAGTTCATGTTTGTAGTTTATATATATTTAGTATATACATATTGTAGTTTTTTTTTTTTTTTTTTTAGTGTGTTTAAGGTCTTAGTCCTTCTCTCTGTAAGTTTAGAAAGAGTCTCGTCTGTATATACAGTATACTTTAATCTTCTTGAAATATGAAACTAAGGTTTTTTTCATTTAACGTTAGGGGTCTAAATATCCCCTATAAGAGACATATGCTCTGGAAAGAAATTGAACATAGTAAAGCAGACATTGTTTGTCTGCAGGAGGTTAAATTTGCTAAAAATAATCATCCATATTTTCAAAATAAGAGGTTTCCATTTGTGTTCCAATCCCTTAAAGAAAATAAGAAAGCAGGAGTTATTACGCTTATTAAAAATAATATCCAATTTGAACTAATACAAGAAATAGTTGATACGCAAGGGAGGTACCATATCCTCGTCTGTCAATTAAACCATGAACCTTGCACAATAATTAATGTTTATGCCCCAAATAAAAAGATCTTATCGTACTTAAACAGATTAATGGACAAAATCAATGCAGTCAAGAAAGGAATGCTTATATTTGCTGGAGATTTCAATATAGTCCCGGATAGTAAAATGGACTCTTCGTCCTTAGTTCGCCACAAAGCTCCGTCACTCGGTAATTGGTTACTTTCTAACGAACTTTTTGACATCTACCGTTGTTTAAATACTACCTCACGTGAATATACACATTATTCAGATACACACAACACATCAGCAAGAATAGACTTAATATTGACAGATGTCTTTGCCATTTCCAAGTTTAGAAGTATCAGCATTTTAGGGAAATCTATCTCAGATCATGTCCCAGTAGTGGCGGAATTTAATTTGGGATCTCACTCGACAAATACATTCCTTTGGAAAGCTAATTCTACCCTTTTTAGGATTCCTGAGTATGAAGCAATAATCTCAGATACAATCTCTGAATATTTTAGAAATAATGATCTTGCTGACATGGATCCATTTGTCGTTTGGAATGCCCATAAGGCGGTTTTACGGGGATGCTTGATCCAACTTTCATCCAGATTCAAGAAAATTAATAGACAAAGAATCATAACCCTACAGTCCCAAATAAAATTAAAAGAAGATTTTCAAAATAATCTCTCAGTCCCATCACCAGATATCCAATCTGAACTCTTGACCTTGAGACAAGATCTGAGGTTTGCAATTATATCTGAATACGACGCGGTTATTAGAAACTCAAAATTTAATTTTTACTCTTCTGTTAATAAACCTACCGCTTTTATGATGAAAAAACTTAAACAAGAAAGAATTAACAGGAGAATAAATAAGATTAAAACTGATAAGGGAGAGATCAGGACTCATCCTTCAGACATTGCGAACGAGTTTGCAGATTTTTTTCAGGGACTATACAATTTGGCTTTAGAGTCGGATATACCACAACCTAATGATAATTCAATAAAGATGTTCTTAGACAAGCTAGCTCTTCCCAAGATTGATTCCCTAGAATTGGATCATATTAACAGACCTATCTCCGCAGAAGAAATAAATGTCGCAATTAATAAGCTTAAAATTAAGAAATCACCGGGGCCCGATGGATTTCTAAATGAATATTATAAAACCTTTCATCAAATTTTGATTCCCCACTTGGAGAGGATATTCAATGTGG